>NW_017731789.1:802111-819804 GCF_001890085.2 Hipposideros armiger
GTCCTCATTTCATTACTTCATGGTGAATGTGATGCTTTTGAACATTACAGCTAACCATAATATGTCTAGCCAACTCTAAAATGGCCCTTGAAACCAAGGTTGCAAGTCCCCACAGACAAATTTGGCATGTTCTAATATTTAACTTGACAATCTCCATCAGCCAGGAAAATAATGCCCCATTGTCATTCATCAGGACTTTAATAAGATGGGAGCTTGTCAGAAAAACAACAACATCTAAATCAAGATCTACAAAATAAAAACAAAACATATACTTGGGAAGACACATTCATGGGAAAATATTATCTTCCACTTTAATTCTGCTAAGGCTGTGATAAAGTTTGTGTCATAAATACTAAACAAGGAATCAGCTTAAAGACTATACTTACGCGAGGGAAAACTACTGTAGGTCAATGTCTTCTTTATAGACAGGCTGCAGTTCAGCTGTGTGTTCATCTGGCAACATGGTCATTTGTGTATATTAAGAAAAGTGTGTGAGGGAAAAAATGACACACTGAAGAGCCTATCCACAATGAAAAGAAATCATTATCTGCTACAAAATTTACAAGCTAAGCATATACTCTGTCTTATTGCGTCACCTATTTATGAAAATATAGATGAGAAAAGTAAAAATGAAAGATGACAATTTTCCTTATGGCAGAGATGGGTGTTGTAAAAATAGCTGGTAAAATAATTAGAACAGATAAATTCACAAGCAAACGACCAAGTTGTATTTTGTGCACATAGTTCTAACATACCTGGAGAAGAAAACATTCCAAAATCTTGGCTGTGCTGTTTTCTGTGGAGAACAATAAAGTTCTGAAACCTTCACTGGGCTCTCCAAACAATTCAGGGTGTTGCCTTTGATCTTCAAAGCCCCAGCATCATTTGGATTCAGGTTTCCACAGAAACTGCCTTTATGTACCACCATGCCTATTTCAGCTGGCCAAAGAACAGCTGCCAACAGGCCTTAGGTGTGAATACCAAGGGCTGGAAGCACCACATTTTCCATGGAGAAATTCCATCTTTGGAATTCATTTTTCAGTTGGTTTCACCAAATTCAGGAAGATTGGCCTTCAGGCCACAGAATAAAGCTCAATTACTTGATACTTATGGGAATATTCACTGGTAAATAAACATCAAGTCAAAACATTATTAAGAAGGAATAACTAACTATCTTGGCTTAAATTCTCAAAATTATTTGACTTCCTTCTGAAATGCTCCAAGCATGCCAATATGTGTTGAAACTATAATTAAGTCCTCCCACTTCTCCATGAAAAAATTCAAGTCTGCCTAAATAATAAAGGTTCCTCTGCAAATGCAGGGGTGTTTAGAACAATTGCCAATGAGTTATTAAAAAACAAAAATCTCAGAACCAGAATATTTATTTGTTTTGTATATCAGGAGAGCTCAAACAGGAACACAGAAATTCCCATCAAATGTACTGGTTAATGGAGATTCCCAAAGAAGGGTAAACCCCCTTCTCCAACCCATGAATTTAGAGTTTACAATTCAGTCTGAGAACAGCCCACCATCTTTAGGCAATAGCTACTTTATCATGATAAACCTCAACTCAAATGTCACCCCCTAAGAGGCCTTCCATATTCACTCTAGATAAAGTAGTGCCCACCCAGTGTTACTCTCAACTACTTCGTCATAGCAGAACTGGCAGAAGACAGACTCAGAAAACTTGAAAAGAGGTCAACTTAGATTATCTAGATAAAGAAACAGAGCCTCAAACGGCATAGGCTGCGGCTACAGCCCCTGTGGCAGTGGGTTGCCATGGGCTGCCCGGCCAGCAGCTGCAGTGAGCGGCCGTCCAGAAGCTGGCAAGTGATCTGCCTCACACGGGAAGAGCGCAATGATGGTGCCAACTTGGGCCAGTGAAGCAACGTCCTCCACAACTAGACTGAAGAACAAAAAGGACAGCAACTTGCCTGTTCCCCTTCCCCCAATTCCCCAATTAAAAAAAATAAAAGAAAGAAACAGAGCCTCAGACACCTCTGAGTACGCAAAATGGGAGTCACAAAAAGAGAGAATAAAGAGAAAGGGGCAGAAAAAAATGTGAAGAAATAGTAGCCAATAACTTCTCAAATTTGATGTGAAAATTAATCTAGTGGCCAACAAATATTTGACAAGGGAGCCATGAATATTCAATGGAGAAAGTCTCTTCAATAAATGGTGTTGGGAAAACTGAATAATCACATGCAGAAAAATGAAATTGAACCCCTATCTCATACCACTCACAAAATTAACTTAAAATGGATTAAGGACATAAATATAAGACCTGAAACTGTAAAACTCCTGGAAGAAACATAGGGAAAATCTTGTTGACATAGATCCTGGCAACAATTTTTGCGATATATCACCAAAAGTACAGGCAACAAAGGCAAAAATAAATGGGACTACATCTAACTAAAGTTTCTGTACAACAAAAAGAAACAATCAACAAAATGAAAAGGAAAGCTATCAAATAGGAGAAAATATTTGTAAACCATATATCAGATAAGGGGTTAATATCCAAAAATATAAAACTCACACAAATCAACAGCAAAAAACCAAACAGTCTGATTTTTAAAATGGTCAGAGGAAGTGAATAGACATTTTTCCAAAAAAAAAGACATACAGCTTGCTGAAAGGTACATAATAAGATGTTCAACATCACTAATCATAAGGAAATACACATCAAAACCACAATGAGATATCACCTCACACCTGTTAGAATGCCTAGCATCAAAAAGACAAGAGAGAACAAGTGTTGCCAAGGATGTGAAGAAAAGAGAACCCTTGTGCACTTTTTGGTGGAAATGTCAACTGGTACAGCCACTATGGAAAAACAATATGGAGGTTTCTAAAAAATTAAAAATAGAACTATCTTATGACCCAGCAATTCTACTTCTGGGTATACATCCGAAGGAAATGAAAACAGAATCTCAAAGAGATACCTGCACTCTCACATTCATTGCAGCATTATACACAATAGCCAAGGAATGGAAACAACCTAAGTGTCCATCGATAGATAAATGGATAAAGAAGATAGAATATACATGAAGCATATATAAAATACCTAGAAATAACCCAAAAGTATAATGTTAGAAAACTATATAAAAATATAATGTTTTTATTATAAAATTTGAAGAAGGAAGAGGAAGGAGTAAAGGAAAAGAAAACATGCTGAGAGACACGTATTTTCTTCAATGGACAAATGGATTACTGGAAATACATCAATTCTTTTCCAAATTAATTTATAAATTTTTCACAATTTCAATCAAAACATCTGGCTAAAATCTGAAGTGTTTTCCAGGGCCTCGAGGACCCCACGTGATCTGGCCCCTGATGATATCTCTGACCTCATCACCTCCAACCTTCCACTCCTTCCAAATCATACAAACCTTCTTACTTCTCCTCCAGACCACCAGGTACCTGTGTTCCCTTCTGTCCGTGGCTAAGTCTTTCCACTTGCTCTCTCACTTTATTCAAATGCCATCTCGTCATCAAAGCATCCTCGGAAAACATTGTCTAATACCATCCCCATCATTCTCTGACTTTACCCTGCTTTTTTGTTTGTTTGTCACACTTATCACCATCTTACGTTGAGTTGTTTATCCATTTTTGTTTTTTGTCTGTTATCTGTCTCCTCTAAGAGAATGAGAACCCCACGAGGGCAGTGTCTGTCTGTCTTGAACACAACTGCATCCCATCTCCCAGCACCTAGAATAATGAATGGCTGGCACAGTATAGAACCTCATAAAGATTTGTCGAATGGAATAATGAAAAATCCCAACTTGAGAAAATTATTTTGAGTTTAATCTGGAATTATAAATAGAAAAGGCTATAAAATAATTTTAATGCAGCAATAAAGGAGTCTTGCTTTACCAAATATTAACATTTATTTTAAAATCACAGTAATTAAGTCATTGTTTTATTGGGAAGGGGGCAGGAAGATCGGTAAAATAAAAATGATAAACCCAAAATAACCATAGTTCATAAAAGATGCTAATATAGCATAAAGACAACATAAAACAAGAGGAAAAATAAAGTATTTAAGAAAGAATGTAAGGTATACCAGCTTAATCTTTCAGGAAAAAAACAAAGCTAGTCCATAAAATCTGATAAACTTCATGTTGTAAAAATAGTTTGAAAACAAAACAATAGGAAAATATTCCTATTTAGCTGATATTTGGGAGTGAATGATATTTGCCAGGAAATCACAAAAACATGTGATTAAACATAATCTCATGAAAATATTTGAACACATAAAAATTTTAAGTTTATACATATCCAAAATGCTATAGCCAAAATCAAAAGACAACATAATGGAGAAAATACTCTTGGCACAATTATAACAAAGGGCCATTATGCTTACCATATAATGGAAATTTATAAATCAATTTGGAAAGCATTAAAATTAATGGAAAGCCAACAAGCATACTAAAATATACATTCTCAGTGGTAATCAAAAAATATAAATTGAAACAATGCATCTATAAAAATACCAAAATTATAAATGCTGAAAGTCTTGTTAACAAAGACACGGTGGGATAGCTTCTCAAGCGTTGCTGGCAGAAAGGAAAATTGGTGAAAAACTATTAAAAATATTTTCCTATTTAATAAGAACCAGTAATGCTACTCCTAGAAATCATTTCTAAAGAAATAAGTGTGGAGAGTGAGATTTATATATGAAGTTTCTCATCACAACATTTTATATAACAGAAAAATTTTCAAAAAATACCCCAAAACCCACAAGCTATCCAGTGTTATGGTGAAATCATTTATGGTATATTCACACAATGGATGATTATGCAGCTATTAAAAACGTGTTTTCAAGGAATATTTGATGGTATCTGCTAGCATTTATTATAAAGTTAATTTAGGAGGGAGAGGAAGAGAAGAAGAAAAAGAGAATTCCAAGTTATATACACAGTTATTACAGGATATTACAGCTGAACCAGAGCTCAGGTTTTGTAGGTAAAAGAATTATGTCCCCTCTCAATATAGCAATTGAATTTAGAGCTCAAATCTATTTGGTTGAGTTGAGTAGAACCATCTGCTTTTATAAATGTGTATGGAGTAAAAGGTATCTTCTGGTAAAACACAAAATGAGTCCCAAAGCCACACCCCTGAGAGCCAAAGATATAAAAAATGTATGATGAACTAGGGTGGGTGAGAATGGCTATAGCCAAACGAAAGCCAGATGTCAACAAGACAAGCCACTGTGCCCCAGAAAACACATATAAGAAAGGTAAGGCCACCGATCATCAGAACTGAGACCCAGGGCCCAAGCCATGGAAGGGAATGTGGTGAACCAACAAGACCCTATGTTGTTCCAACAGGGACTCTCACCACCCCACATCCACCCCGGCCTCTAGGAGGAACCAAGGGAGGGAAATGTCTATCCAGCTCTTAGCACTGTGCTAATGAGTACTCAATGAACCTTTTTCCTGAAAGAAAGAAAAAAATGAATGAGTCAATTAATCAATAAATGAATAAAAAATTGTCCGCATGGGACCAGGCAGTTTTGCTGTGGGCACCACAACAAAACATGACGCTGAGATGTGTCCTCTTTCAAACCTCAAAGTGCAGATCCATAGATGTTTCCACCAGGAGCAAGGACAAAAGCAAGTAGAGCCTTAGGAACTCGGTGACAGTGGTGACTCCACAGGGAGGAAAACACCTGGGCAAGCTCCTGGGGGTAGCGGATGCGGTAGGTAGCGGATGTGCCTCTGGCCCTCAAGGCTGCATTCAGGCTAGAAGGCAGCTGCTGCAGGCAAGCAATGAGGGCAAGGAACTGAGGAGTGGAAGTCACCTTGGAGAGTTTCAGGATCCTTGGAAAAAAGCACCCAGGGAAAAGCACAGACTTGCTCCTCCATCAGTTGGTGCCCAAGCAATTGTTATTTGGATATTTCATGGAGATATAGTTGTGTTTTGTGGACCCAGACTTTTTAAAAATAAATTATTTAAATTAACACAGTAATACACCCCTTTTGTAAAAACAAAGCATCTTACATAAACACATGCACCTGTACACATACACTCACACCTCAACACAGAAAAACACATTTCTGTATTTACCATTTTTTATTTAAGGCCTTGGATTTATGTTGTAAATTGGAAAAAAAATTTAAAAGATGGATTTTCATTAAAAAGGGGTAAGTGAAGGTCACTAAACACTAAAATACCTATTTCTCTAAGGTTTCTTTAAGGTGTTACAACCACAAAGTTGTACTACACTGAACAGCACAGTGGGGGTTAACTGCCCTCTCCCTTCGGATCACCTTTGCAGCACAGAGGTCTCAGCAGGAAGGCCGGAGGGGCCAAGCTGCAGAAGGAGCCGGGAAGGAGGCCAGCTGTGATGGGCAGTCCCGGTGGTGTTGACAGCCTGGCACGAGCCACCTGTACAGCAGGGACTTCTGGTGGCAGCAACAACGGCATCACTACAGGAGAGGAGAGCAAGTGCCGACTCTCCTGATAGCCACCGTGACTAACTGGCCAGCCCGTGGAAGAAAACCCAGGCAGACTCATCGAACTATTTTAGTTTGGAAGAATCTGGGGGAGCTGGAGTTCCCACAAAAATGGGTGAAGATGGGGCCTGACAATATGTTTGAGCGTTGTCATTGAGACCATAATTTCACTCCTATATTGCTGTGGCCTGGGGAAGGTTTTCAATTGATTTTCCCCCAGGAGTTCTTAACCTTTTTGAAGGAAAGAAACCAACACTTGAGAAGTTGCTGGTGACAGGACAGGACTAAATGCAGAATTAGGAACTGATACCCAAATGTGGTAAGATTTTAGAAGAAAGCTCTCTGAAAACTAAGGGGCTAGAAAATGTTTCATTAAAGAGAAAGGAATTTAAGTTTGGCTGTAGAGGATGGACTGGAAGTGAATAAAATGAGAAAATTGGAGATGGGAGGCAGAGGGCATTCCAGGGACGTGTCCATCCTACAACATCATCTTCATGAAAGGCTTTAGAAAGTTTATCTTAAGAACAATGATCAAGGTAACTAACAAGTTCAATACCGCATACATAATATATAGTCTAATTGCATAAAAGGACTACTTATTTTCCATGGAATCTTATGAAAGCACTGGAAGTCAAGACACTTTAAAGAACAAAATATCTGCCTAGCGGACGGACCCATTCTGAAAAAGAAAGGATGGACACAGACAGTTACTGAAAACCTGCGGTGCTGATTTTACTGGAGACCGGACCACCGCAATCTGAGTGTGGAACGCCCTCTGGTGGTCATATTGGTGAAGCTTGGTTACTCCGGGATTTACATACAATTTTCTACATGGGGAATGATTCCGAATGAAATGGCATTCGTTGACTTGATTCTCTTACCCCTCGCCCTTCATTAATCTACATGCAACTCCAGCTCATCTCGATTTATTTCCCTCCACCAACCCTGCTGCCCCTCCTTTGACCACAACTTTAGTAAAATGAAGAACTGGAAAGAATTTGTAGACATATACAGGCAATAACATGGCTAATTCCAGTTGTCAAGAAGATATTGTTCTGTATTTCTAAAGAAAGGACCAAACATGAAAATCAATGGTGTGGAAAACTCGAGCATTTTAATGTTATTCATACAGATCTCGCTTGTTGCTGTGAGACTTTAGGCACAGATTAAATAACTATGCAAATCACCGAGCAAAGTGCCTGTGGTGGAGCAAATACTCAGTAATCATTATTCCCTTCCCTTGAATAACTGCTGACAAATTTCTAAATAGGGTTCAGAAACAAATGAACCAGAGGTAATATATATGTTAATTATCTTGATTGTGATAATCATTTCTCATTGTATAGATATACCAAATCATCATGTTGTTCTCCTTACATATATGCCATTTTATTTTTCAATTATACCTCTGTAAAGCTGGGAGAAAATTAAAATGAAAACAAAACAGAGAACAAAGGGGGAAAAATAGATTTAACAGAAAATCAAAATGCCATAATGATACAGAATGTTAAATTTCATTATGGAATCTATTTTCTGCCTGCCATATATATACTGCTGCTTCTTAGCTTCTGGGTGTATCTTTAACTCAGCAACAGCTGAAAAGAGAATAATGGGGGGAGAAACATCCACGTTTCTACCTATTACCTAACTAATAAGGAAAACTCAGCTCTCTGCTACTTGCTAGACATATGATCTTAAACAAATCACTTAGTTTATTTGGGCCTCAATTTCTCTATCTGAAAAATGAGGAGACTGCCCTAGATCAGTGGTTCCCTAGTGTAACTCATGGACTCCCAGCAAAGAGGAGTTTATTTTTCCTTGGTGAAACGAACAATGTAGAGTAACTTAACATGAAGTTAAGTTACTAAATTAAAAGATTACCATCAATCCTGAGATTAAACCCTTCTTACCTATACAGTGTTAAAATATCCCTTCTTTTATGAAGCAGTGGTGACATGATCATAGGGGCAGTTTCAATGTCCTTATTAAGTAAAACATTGCCAACCTAAGCTGACCCCCAAACTTGGGGGGTCTATGAAACCACTGAAATTCACTGAAAGAGTGGATATGACAGAAAGATAGTGGAATCTGCAGACAACTGACCAGCCTCTGATAATTCAATCCAGCCTTTGTTAACTACGGACTATGTGAACTTGTGTGCTTTATCTAATTATTCTAAACCCACGATGTGATTACACTCTGTGCTTGAAAAGTTATTGATCATGAAAACCAAAGATCTGAAAACTCCTTTCCTTGCTGATCTCTAAAAGTCCTTCCAGCTCTGCTTTCTAGACAAATGCATGGACATTGGCCTTCGTTACACTGTAACACTAACAGAACCTCCAATCATACATGATGTCACCATGGAAAAAAGCACTTGAATGATCAAATTAACCATGACAAGCTGAAAACAGTAGAGATTCTATACACTCCAGGACTAACATACAAAGGAGGGGGAAAGACTGGCTATGCATAAGCATCACATAGACAGATATTAAAATTCCAACACAATGCCTTCTGTGTATGCTTACGACATAAATATTATATACTAATATACACATGAAAGAGTTATTTCATCACCTCTAAAAACATAGATTGCTAGTTGTGAGTTTTAAAATTCCAAATTTTCTCCTTGGGTTTCACCCTCTTATTTGTGTGAACTTAGTGAATTTTTTTCCAAGGCGGGAGAAAACAAAGGATATTGGAAAAATGAGAACTGAATAACCACATGGGGTCCCCAGGTTCACTCTGGTCTTTCACATCGCCTCCCTACAGAGCTTGCAAAGTGTAAAACACAAGGGAGAAAAACAGCGCAATCTCACAATGGAGTATTACTCAGCTATACAGAAGAATGAAATTGTTCCATTTGCAACGATATGGATGGACCTAGAACATTATGCTAAGTGAAATAAGTCAGTCAGAGAAAGACACATACCATGTGGTCTCACTTATATATAGAATCTAAAGAACTGAATAGATGAGAAATGTAAACAGAAATAGTCTCAGAGACACAGAGGAAAAACTGAGGGTTGCTAGTTGGGAGGGGGTGGGGATGAAGGAGAAGGGGAAGGGAAGAGACAATATAATCTGCTAACTACAACATGGCCTCAGGGATAGAAAAGACAGTCTGGGGAATATAATCAATAATGTTGTAAATATTTCTTAGGGGGCCAGATGGACTCATGTCTTGTTAGGGAGACCACTTCATAGACAGTGTAGAGGCCTGGCCACCACACTGTATTTCTGAAGCTGATGTTGAATAATATTGTATGTCAACTACAATTATATATACATATAGTCATGGGACGTGGAGTAGAGTGTGGGAATGGATTCAATGGAATTGTAATAGAGAAGTATGATATCGGGGGTGGGAGGGCAGTGGATGGGGGAGGGGGGCTTGTTACTTTGTGAGGGGTAAAAAGGAAAACTAGTGCATTGTTTTGTACACCTGAAACTAATAACAATAAAAAAGAAATAAAATTTTAAAAAGCGTATTCTCATGCTCCTCTATAGCGTTCTTCCTCAGCTCTGACACACAAAGCTGCTGGATCCAAATATAGGTCACAGGCA
Source organism: Hipposideros armiger (assembly GCF_001890085.2). Classification (NCBI taxonomy): domain Eukaryota; kingdom Metazoa; phylum Chordata; class Mammalia; order Chiroptera; family Hipposideridae; genus Hipposideros; species Hipposideros armiger. The sequence continues at coordinate 812,140 of NW_017731789.1, forward strand.
CCACCTAGAGGCATTCATCGTAAGTCTGATTCTCATTTCAATGAACTCTGACATGGGTCAGTTCAAAATCCAGTTGAGTTCTCCCTCTAGTCACAGACTTGGAAATTAATCACGTAAAGTGCTCCCATCACTAAACACTGCTGGGGGAGGGAATAAGACCAAACGAAGAGATGTGCAAGTACACACTTCCTGTGCAATCGTTAGACTTATCTGTCTCACCACCTCATTCGTTAACACCTTTGTGGTTTCATTTGATGCCTATCCCATAAGAAAGATGTATGACACAAAAGCCACGACTCTCTCTACCTTTGGAGTATCAGGAGATCATGAAATGGAACCACAGTATTCCACATAAGCCTTAATTCTGGAAATAACATGCCCTTTTAACAATGGAAACATGTCTGCAATACATGGTATTAGCTCCCGCCAGTTACTGTTGCTATTGGTCAGGGACAAAGAGTGCATTTCCAGAAAGTTTAGTCTTCGCCTGTAGGCTTTATCTCATCAGCAATAACAAAATATTTGGATGATGTTTTAAATTAATAATCTGTACATCTCACCTATGTAACATTAACTGAGATCCATAAACAGGGTCCCCGAAATGCAAAGGCCTATTTGTACCCAAGGTATCACAAATCACCAGGCACAGTTAAGGGAAAATTGAAAATACTGAGGAGCTATGAGCTTCCTGTGTATAACTGAGTTCACAACTCAGGACTATGTTTGACAAATACCTTGGACTTCCAGGACATCAACAAACAAGTTTAGAAGGCAGCTCAGCTTGGCAGAAATTATGTCGCTTAGGGACACTGGAGTCCCAGGTTCTAGTCCCATCTTTATCACTATCTAGCTGTGGGATCTAAAGCTACTCATTTAACATCAGTTTTCTTGTCTATAAAATAAATATACCATTTATTATGAATAATAAAGCTCTATAAGCATAAAAAATTTTCATTATAAAGTCCAAGGTGTATCCCTACCCTTTATTAGCATTGATACTTTCTCAAACCACTAGTGGGCAGTGTTGGGCTATTTGCCTAAGACACAACGGGCAGGGTAGGCAGTGCATTTGCTCTGGCGCTGAAGAATAACCTGGTAATATTTTTTTCAGAATTGTCTGCAGCCCACCTATCCATTGCTGTAATCGCTATCTCGTTTTTGCTAAAATATTCACCCACCAAGTAGATCTACAAAAATTTAAAGAATAAAAAGCTTAACATTAGTTTTCATTATAAATTGATCATTAGACCCCACTCTAAGAAATACCAGTTTTACCTCAATCATTAATCACTTCAGTTATATCAATTCACTAAAACTACAATTGTCCAAAAAACAATTAAGATCTTACTTAATAATCCAGAACAATTATATAGGTTCTTGCTTTATCCAAATACTAGATGTGTTTCTGAAAAAATGTGTATAACAACACTTTTTATGATGACAAAAGTCATGTTTCCCTGAAGAAATTTTTAACTTCAGAAAACTCACAAAAAAAAATTATAGAAATCCCCCAACTAGTAACATTTTGAAAACATCGTTGTTTATATTTTGTGGTTTATTTACCCTTTGTGTGAGCATGTAACTTTGCTTTTAAATAATCTCTGCACATATTGTTCTGTAACCTGCTTCCCCCCTACTAATTATGCCATGAATATTTCCATGCCATTAATTGCCTTCTCCGTCATCCTTGTTAATTATCTGCCCGGCATTGCATTATTGAGAAAGGAAAAAAATGTGTCAGGCCCTGTGCTGAGAGCTTTCCGTGCTTTAGTTCATTTACTCCTTACAAGAACCTGGTGAGTTAGGGGCTGTTTTAATCCCCAATTGATAAAGGAGGACTGAGGCTTAAAGACGTTAACTATCATGCCCAAGGGTGCATAATACAGAGTAATAAGTCATTCCGTCTACATTTGAACTCAAGTCTCTAACTTCAGCTAGATATTGCTGAACCTTAAAATGAGGAGGGCAGGGAAGGAAGCTGGTCGCTGGGGGAGTGTTTATATGGGAATTTATACGGGAATAGTGGACAGGGATGCACGGATCCAAGACATTTACTTTGATTCTTTGACAGTAACTTAAACCAAAGCATCTGCTATAGGTGGAATGCATGTGTTCCCCCCGCCCCCAATTTACATGTTGAAACCTAATCCCCAGTATTATGTTATTTGAAGGTGGGGCCCTTGGTAGGTGATTAGGTCAAAAGTGTGGTGCCTTTGTGAATGGGATTAGTGCCCTTAATAAGACAGAGTCCCGAAAGCTCCCACACTCCTTCCGCCATGTGAGGACATGGCAAGAGGACAGTCGTTTATGACCCAGGAAGGAGGCCCTTACCAGACACTGCATCTTCTGGTGCGTCCTCTGATCCTGGACTTCCCAGCCTCCAAAACTGTGGGAAATAAATTCCTGTTGTTCATAAACCACCCAGCCTATGCGTTCTGTTGCAGCAGCCCAAATGGACTAAGACAGCATCTGAGTTGGGGAAAGTTAAGATTGGAAAATTGTCACCACCAGGCTTCTTCAGAAACCCAGAAATCTACTTAAAACATTCTGTCTGAAACAACAAAGATGTCTGAACTTTGAAACGACTGTAATTGTTGCCTAGTTTTTTAACCCTTGGGTTGTGCTCAGACGTAAAAAGTGTGTACAGAGATTTAACAATAAGAATATTCACTTCAGTATTGTAAAATTAGAAACAACCCTAAGTTTCCAAAAAGGCGACTGACTCATTTTTTTTTTCTGGAGTTACAACTTCATCAGTGAAATGTGTTGTGTGCTGAGCAGAGTGTGAAGCACTGTGACATAAAGGCTCTGTCACAACTAGTCAACTCCGCAGTTGAAGCATGAAAGTCACAGACAATATGTAAACAAATAAACATGGCTGTGTTTCAATGAGACCTTATTTATGGACACTAAAATGTAATTTTCATATAATTTTTGTGTCACAAAATATTACTATTATTTCTTTTTCAATTATTTATAGATGTAGAAACTATTCTTAGCTTCCAGGCTGTACAAAAAAAAGGTGACGAACTAGATTTGGTCCACGAGTCATAATTTGAGGACTACTGATTCAAACTATCATATGCACATTATACCACATGGCATAGGTGGAACTACAGTCAATTCTCTTTATTCATGGTAGCTCTGTTCTATTAAGCCACAGAAAACATTGAATTAGTGACTGCTGACCCATTGCTCCTAGGGAAAATAGAGAGGTTCCTGCAAGCCTGTTCACAACAATTTGTCAACCAATCAAAGCATAAACCTTGTCCTGTTTAAAACATCTTATTTAAAATATATAGTTGATTCATGAACATGGAACTCAGTAATACTCTAATGCCTGAATGAAGATAATCTAACACACAGATTTTCTCTGTGAGGACATCATATTCTTCTTACACGTAGTTGCTCATAGGCCGTTTTAAACAGAGAAATCAACAACAAAAAAAGGATAAAAGTTATAAAAGTGAGAAAAACATGGTACTAAACAGACCACAAGCAGAGCACTTGTTTACAGTATGAGAGCTGAAAACAAAAAAGCAGAGTGTCACCTTGGGGATGTGCACACTGGGCAATTCATAGTTTTTGCTTCTCTATGAGCATTTATGCACAATGTGTACCAATAACAGCCACAGCAACATGAGCATTTTACAAGCAAATTTTAGTGAGTAGGTGAATTCACAAATATGAACCTGCGATTAATGAGTACCGGCTGTAGTTTGAAGTAAAATAATACATAATCACATAGATAGATGAGAGTGAAGATTGATGGAGATGATATTTCATTTCAAAATCTGTACTAGGATATGACAAATTTTAAGTGGGAACTTCAGTTTTTTATTTGGACCCCAAAATAAAACATTTGTATTTGGAAACTCAAATAAGCATAACTGAGGCTTTTATAATAAACGTCACAAGAGTTTCTTACCCGCAGCAACACATGGGATCAATTTGAAATAGCATAGAATATGAAGCTGTTAATCCTCTCAAAGATACAGAATTTATATGTTTAATATTCCTTACCCTCAGAAGCATCCATCATGCACAGAAGATCCAGGAAGCTTGAGGTTATAATTAGAAGAAGTTCCTCAAATTATTAATTGTACTAGTTGGAACATGCAGAAATGCAGCTGCAATGAAAAGAATATAGTTAGGTATATTTCGTATTTTATTTTTAAGTTTCTCTGGAGAGCTGCAATGTAGCCAGAAGACAAAAATCAATGCTAACTGAAATACAATGCTGCATTTCCCAACTAAGGCAGAGCAAATGTAATTGCTTTATCAGGGATACAAAGAGAGAGGAGCAAGCCTGTGAAATTTTCTCAAAATGGAAAAGACAGAAATTGGGCACTTTTCCGAGAAGACTCTTTTTTCATGAAATTCTTTGGCCTCTGGAGTCTAGCAGAGACCTTCATCAATAGAAAATTCTTTTTATTACTGTTGCCTTAGATAAACTCTATAGGAGTGACTGCTTTCTTGGAGCTTACTTTTATTTTTATTTCAGGTCTTTCCATAAATGCTTTTGTCCCCAAACACCCAGGAGTTCTCATTTTATCAAACAAAATCAGTAGTACAGGACTAGGCAATTAAACGCAAGGTGACCTTGCAAAACTTACCTTAGAACTGGGCAGTCAAGAAGGCGTCAAGTGGTAGAACATAAGAGAACAGGGTTCTCTCTGTTACCTGTTCCTTTGGGACTGTGTGTCCATATCTCCCTCATGTTCAAGTTACAACAAAGCAAAAAGTTACTGTTCTAAGAACTAACAAGGCCTCTGTATGGAAATGCTTTCTTGGTTTAATCTGGTGATTCTTGGGAATTTTGCTGTCATTCCTCAGCTGGTAATTTTTTTTTTCTTTTGTTGTGGTATCCGCCAGGCCTCGTGGTTCCTATGAATGGCAATCAACCAGGACCAAATGCTTTTACATCTGTAATAGTTCTTAACTGAGATTGTGGAAGGTCTAACATGAAACAGATATAAAAGCTAGGCTTCTGAGTGTGGGGGTGGAGAATGGGGTGGGGGCAGGGAGGAAACGAACCTTTTAAGTGGAACTGATTTCTTTCTCAGGGGCAATCCCTAAAGCTATCTTAAAAGAAACATTTGAAAAAGACTTACCGCTGATCCTTGAACAGGCAGGGATTGGGGAAAGCCTCCTATCTACTCGAAGGTCAGGTATAATTTAAATCAGCCCTCCACCCTACAAGGATTCGCATTAGCAGATTCCCAACCGCAGAAATAGTTTTCAGTTGGGGATGGTTGAATCTGCAGATGGGAAACCTAGGGATACATTGAGCTGACTGTATATTTATCGGAAAAAATCCGCTTGTTAGTGGACCAGCACAGTTCAAACCCCTGGTGTTCAAGGTGAACTGCATCTTATAATATCTCCAACAAATATACTCAATAATATCTTCCTCTTGGTGGCATGTGATAGCGTAGGTCGAAGGGTAGCAATGAGCGGCAGGAGGCGGGCACTAGTTCCCGTGAGGGGGCCCCTGGCAGCTGCTCCTACTTGGGGCACAAAGGCCTTGCTTGCTCAGTAAGATGTTGAGAACAAGATATGTCGTTAGAAGAAGGAGAAATGCTGGAGAAGGAAAGGAAACCATCCCGCTTATCAGAATATATATCCTGCTTCTCAGGACCATTTTTTAATGAGCTTCTCAAAATAAATCATGGCATATTAACAGGTTCATGCTTACACCTGAGAAACAACCTTGAGAACCAGAGGGGAAAATGGGACACCTCATCAGAGAGAGAGAAAGACAACAGGGAGGAGGGGGAGACAATTCTACCCATAGAGACAAAAGCCCTCACAGTGTAAGGCGAGGCTGCTTCCCTCTTTTGGGTCAGTGGGCTTCATGTCTCAGAGTGTACGAGCTATTACTAATAAACTTTTTGCTGTCCTATTTTGCACAAACCCTGTCTCTTGACTGAATTCTTTCCTTCAAGAAGACAAGAGCAGAGGTACAACGTCATTCCCAGTAACCTAAGCAGCATAAAGAAATAAATGTATTACAGCATCCACAGAAAATAAACTTCCTTACATATTTTACCTGACAATAAGAATACCAAAATAACAATGCAATATTAACAAGAGCAATACAATTACTGACTAAAGTTTACGTTTTTCTAATAATTCCATTTGCTTTTAGACCACATTCCACTAATGATTTGCAGTTGAGTTAATTTGAGTCACCCAATTGCTCCCTCCCTGTAGCTCTGTGCAGTCCTTATCTGATGAAGTTTGGTTCAATTGTTTCAGTTTACTTCGTTTGTTGGTGCTCTAGCAGCTGACAAATGGGTTTGAGAAGCTTGTGGCTTTCAGCTTCCAGTAGAAGGGTCTGCTGTCCTCTCAGGTGATGGAAATAAACAGCTGTCTCCAGAATTGTCCACAACAGTATTATTTCACAATCATCTGACCTGCCTACATTCTCTAATGACTGAATTATAAGCACAAGATTCATGTGCACGCTCTCTGACTGAATAAGCTAATTCTTCACCTATTATTTCTAGTAACACTAAAACTAATGTACTTTCATATATTCAGTATTTTTAAAATTTGCTAAATGTTATCCTGATCTCTTAAACTTTTAAATTTTATTTTGCTCCTTTTTCCAAGATATGAAATCATAAATTTTGTAATATGTAAGATCTCCCTACCAATTTGCTGTTATGTATTGTCATGCCAAGGTTTACAGGGCTAAAGAATTCTCTCAATTAGCATTGGCTTGACCCCAGTCCATTTGTCACTTTCTTAAACGGCTATCAAGGAGACATCTGGTAACTTTATATTTCATACAACTAGTAAAGAATACATGTAAATTCAAGATCTTTAGGTTTTGCTTGAAATGTTCATGAATGAAAATTTATGTAGATAGGTAGATAGAGACATAGACACAGATATATAGAGATGAATACACAAATTCTTATTTTACTTATTTAAACACAGAAGTCCAAAATTTCAGAAACTTTTGGATACATGTATCTGATTTTCATGCTATTGAAACTCAAACATATAGAAATTCAAATATATATACTAGAAAATGTTATTATAACTTTAAACTATACCCATAAAATTCAAATAGAACATTTTCTATAGATTCAGATAATTTCCAGATTACCTGTGTTCTGGTAGAATCAGCCCATAAGATGCACAAGTGTCTATAATGATAGCCCATTGTAACTGCAATCTCATGTTTTATATCACATTTTCATAAAGCTTTAAGTATTTAGCTTTAATATAGACATCTAAATTCTTACACGATTCCAAAGTCATGCCTGAAATTTCAAATTCTGCAGTCTGCGGTAACTTCACTTATCACCCAGAGGGAAAAAAAAATACATTATTTTTCTGGAGTCTCAATTCCCACTGTTTTCAGGTCTTAATCTGACACTAAAGCATTTTTAAAAAGTGATTCTTAAAAAGACGAGGTGATTCTTGGGATCCTCAGAGGAAGAAACTATGAAGGCATATGGGTGGTTTAAGTATAGGTACAAAAGAGAAACTACTGAGGTTTGTGTCACGTCCTGCGTGGCAAGGGCAAATGGGACACGAGAGGGGCGGCGCAGATTGAATAAGAACAAGAGACAGAAGTAAGATTTAAGAGCGAGACTAAGGGACTCAGCCTTCAGAGATAGACTGAGCCACCGAATCGGGTCAACGCAT
>NW_017731789.1:819949-925581 GCF_001890085.2 Hipposideros armiger
GACATAATTACATGTCCTCCCAGGGGAGACAGCTGATATCATTCCATCAGGTCCCAGTCAGGCCGAGACGCGCCCCCCCCCCAAGAGCTTTACAGATATCATTCCATCCGGCCTCAGTTTTTCGAGACACTCTCTCGACTAATGGGTCAATGGGTCAGAGGCTAATGCAGGGGGGGTGGTCTAAGAATGGGCTGTAAGGCGACAGGTTTGGGCATTTTTTTTTTTTTCATTTTTCTCCCTGTGTGGTATAGGAGGATTGGCTGTACCACTCCTGAGATGTGAGGGCTTGTTCTTTAGCTCTCACGTGCTTTTAAAGGAACCTGGAAAGACTTCTCCCCAAGTTTGGTTTTCCTTTTTAGGTCCTCCATGTCGTTTGACAAACTGTCTTGGGTTATTTGCAAGTGGGGCAACCAAGACTTTTGATTTTCTTTTGTAAGCAACCTCTTCCCACCTGACATCTGACCAGGATAGCACTGCTCTGGTTCTCTCTCACGATGGCTCCAGGGAAAACTAATTTTGGATCACTCTGGGTATGCCGGTTCCATCTCCTAATATACTTCTCAGCTTGATTATAATAGTATGATATAAATTGATCCAAGAGTGAGTATCCCTTCCAGACTCTTGGGCTGAGACACACGCATAAAAAAGTGAATCCTGCCCAAAAATAAGGCCCACAGGGAAAAAGAGATTCCCTTTCAGAGAAGGGAAGGCACATAGACTTTGGCCTGCCTAGAAAGACAAATGATTTCCTGACTCTGCAGGGTCCAGGACAGAGCTGTGCCCAGTGTCCCTCAGCAGCAGTCTCGAGATAGAAAGACCTAACAAGTCATCAGGGGTTCTTAGCATGTGTCCTGTGTCCGCATTTAGTACGCACCTCCCCTGACCTCAGGCTCTGGGAGTGGTTCAGGTTATGATAAACTGTTGGGGAAATAAGGTCAAAGATCACCGAGTTGGAATTTTCTGAAATATGACATTATAAAATCTGCCTGGAGAAAGAAATGAGGGGAATATTTACCAGCCTGAAGTCCGGTGACTGATTCACCTCAGTTCGAAGCATACCAGTTTTCTTTACACGAGTATATCCCAAGATCCCAACCACCCCCAGCTAGCAGGAATTTTGAGGTCTGGAAGGAAGGGCCTGTATGCTCAGATAAACTTATTTTAAAAGCAATTCAAAACGTTTGAAAATGGGAGAGCAATAAAAACTAGGTAAAATGTCCATCTGAAAAAAGATACAAATGTACCATTTGAAATCAAGGGGAATCACAGAAAACAAGGTGAAGGATGCACATGGAAGGTGATCCACGTTTTTGAAAAATGGGAGTCAGGCATTCCTTTATTTACTTTTAAGGAAGTGACAAATTTGAGTAGAACCAAGGAAGGGGGCTGACTTCTTTTATTCCATTACAATAAAAATATCTGAACCAGTACACAATGATACACAGAGCAAGGGTCAACTTGCTCCAGAGATAGCCACAATTTTTCTCAAATTCTTTTTTTTTTTTGGCTTTTATAACTTTGACCATCAGCAGTTCTCATCCACATTAACTGTTTGTAGATTTTTGAAAGTGGTGACAGGTACGTAGGTAATGAATGTATAGAGCTTATTTGGTGAATCTTCATCCTCACTGTTTTCTAGACAACCGCACCCAGATACAGTATGGGACTTTCCTTATTCCTTTGGCCCAGACAGCTTTGTCGAGCCTGTTGTCAATGCGCGCATCTGGGGTTCCCATCTCCTTCATAGCAAATTTCTGGATCTGCGTGTCTGAGGGGCACGCGTCTTGAAACCCACTGCATGGATGCGCTAATGAATGTTGATGGTGTATTCTCTGGTCACTACCTTGTTGATGGCAGAACGGTCCTTCTTCTCACTGCCCTTCTTTGCAGGAGCTAACCTGCCAGGCCCAAGTCTTTTTGCCATACCACCACCAACACACACATTTCTGCTCCTGCTTCCTTGACTATAAATGTTGCAAATAGTCAGTTCTTGTTATTCGAGGTAGTTATGTTCTATTAAGTCATCACAAACACTGAATTAGTGAATACTGAATCACTGCTCCTAAAGAATACACAGGATTCTGTTCCTGTAAGCGTTCTGGTCACATTTCTGTGAACCATCAGTACAAGTGTTGATTCATTAATATTGAACTCTTGGCCAAGAGAAATCCTGCCTAAATGAGGCTTATCTAATGCAGGTATTTTCTCCTTAAAAAACATTACAGACTTCTTTTGATTAGAACACTAGACCGCACTTCAGCATGACACTCAGGGGCCATTTCAAATAGCGAAATCACTAAGAAAAGGCACAAAAATGAGAAAAAAAACGTAGCACAAAAAGGACACTTACAGTTTGAGAGCTGAAACATGAAGGCACAACGCTGCCTTGTTTGACCTTGCTGGGAAGATGTGCCTCAGGTGACTCAAAGTTTTTGCCACTCTGTGTCCAAGAATGACATCAAAAGCACTGTGAGTACTGATTTAGGGGTTACAAATAAATTTTAGAAGATAGGAAAATTGTCAAATATGAAATCTGACAATAATGAGGATTGACTGTAGATGAGTTTCAATTCCTTCACTGTGATTGGGAAGCACGGTTTTCTCAATAGGGCAGCCATAAACCAGGGCTGGGAAGTCAGGAAAAGAGATGCTAGTCTCAATTTCTACCTCTAAATTCTCAGTGAGCTGTAGTAACATGACAACCCAAATGGCTAAGATATAACAGACCTCAAGAAATGAGTAATTGATTTCACTTTCGTTTTTATTTTATTATAAAACATGAGATGGGATGATAGGGCATCTTAGAATCAGGTTCACATTCCAACTCAATGAAAATTTATAATTTATAATCTCAAATGCCTTGTCAAATGTATTCCTAAATACTGTATTTCCGCATGTATAAGATGCACCCTTTTCCAAAAAATTTTGGGTCTAAAAACTGGGTGCGTCTTATACAGTGGTTGTAGATTATTTTTTAACTTGCATTTCCCGCTTTTTTTTGTGCGCATACAGCCACTGTATAAGACGCACCCAGTTTTTAGACCCCGAATTTTTTGAAAAAAGGAGCGTCTTATACATGGGGAAATACGGTATCTGAATCAAAATTAATTTTATCATCTTTTCAAGTAAAGCTAACTGGGTCCATAATTTATATTACCTGTCAATTTTTCCTATATTAAACATCTACCATAGTTTAAACCTATTAGAATATCTTCCAAATAAACAACCATTTAGAAAATCACCTCCATAATAGGTAGCCGCTCTTCTGGTTTATTTTCCTTTCACTGAACAAACTTAATGCTTAGTATTTTCCACTTTTGTCTCTAGCAGGAGTTAGTTCCATACTTTGTATTCCAGACTTCTTAGATTACAGGAAAAGGAATGTACACTTTTTGTGTTCTCTCAGAGCATGGTTGAGAGGCAACATTACCTACCACATTAGGTTACTTCCTTGCATGCACAGACTACTCTACTGCATGTATCTCAAATCCATTTTTTAAAAATCACACATTAATTCATCGTCGATATACGTTTCATTAGAATAAGATTTCTTAACCAGGAGTTACCAAAAGGACTTCAGTGGGGTGGTCAGTGAAAGTCCCCATGTTATGAGTCCTAGGATTTTTCTGACCATAGCTTTATCAGATGCTCAAAAGGGTTTATGATCCAAATTTCAAGTCCAAATTTCAAGGATCACCTCATTGGATTCTCTTACTTTATAAAATTTTAACGTGTGGAACTGTTCAGTACAATTTGACATCGGTCAGTATCTAGTCCTGTTCTCCAAAGTTCTAGCACCTTTAGCAAGTTGTAATTTTTCTAAACAGAGCCAGACATTTTAATTCCACTTGTATATTCTTAGCACATAATTAAACATACATTTCTAGCACTTAAAAGATTTTAGGTATTGTCAAATATATCTGGATTATATATTCTCATTTTAAATAAAGGCCAATTAAATCATATCTGAATTTCTAAATCTTTTAAATATATTAAGGTGGTGTGACACTTCTGTTTCAAAATCACTGAAAAGTATGTCATTTTCTTGAAATGAACTTGGAGTAAAAGGCAGCAAAGAGGTCCTTATAAGGAGTGTCTGACTCTCCCTTCGTCACTGGTATTCGGCAAAGTTGGCGAAACCTAGGAGAACGCAGCAGCAAGTTCTGTGACAGGCCCATGAAGCTGGAGCAAAGCCAGTAGAGAACAATCGACTGTAAAAAGAAGAAAGGACATGAATATTAACACCTCTCCATTCTTCAAGGAACCAAGCTCCAGAGACAGGCAGGCAATAAATAAGAAAATTACAGTCTCTGTAAAAAAGACGTACACCAGGACTGAACAAGGTTTGCAGTAGCCATCAGATACCTGTGATGGATCTAATAGGTAAGAAAGAAAAGGAAGGAAGGGAATAGGTAAGAAAGAAAAGAAATGAAAGGAAGACCAAAAAGTGTGTGTGTGTGTGTGGGGAGCAAAAGGAGAGGTACTCATGACAGAAAGTAGATGACAGACAGCAGCTCCCAGAGGCCCAAGAGAGGTCTCACCGCCTGCTGTGGCACTTATGCATGCCTCTTTGCCACCAAGAGTCCTGGCAAGCTGCTATCCTGGAGGCAGTACCGGGGACATGACCATTTATGATGGCAAACTTAGCCTCCCTAGACTTCATTTTCCTCCCTATAGTCATCTATCTTCCAAACTTTTCCAGTAACCACTTTCTAAGTGTAGTGAGGAATGCATTCTTTGCCTTTTCCTGAGACATACAGTCTCAGCATTATCTTGAATTTTCTTTTGTATTACCACTAAATTGATTTCTTAAGTTCTGCAGCCTCTCAAAACATTCCCATACATACATCTGTTCCAAACTTCTCATTGGCATCAGAAGATAATCAGGCCCCACAGGCACAACCACGTGGTGGCTGAGTCCAGGCCCTGGAGTCACACTGCTTGCGTTTGAATTCCATTTATTTGACTTTGGGTAAGTTATTTTTCTTGTTTCAGTTTCCTCATTTATAAAATGGGCACAGAACTATACCTATCTCAGAAGGTTGTGAGGAATTAATTCACATAGAGTAGAAAGCACAGTATATGACCCATATTCAGCACTTGTATTAGTTCCAAAAGCAAGCTTTTAGGGGCAGAAAGTAATGTATCATCAAAGGCAGAATAGCCTAGTAGTCAAGAGCAGGAGCCAAACTGCCTGGATGTGCGTTAAGACTCTGCCACTTAATGATGTGTGACCTTGGATGAGTTACTTCACCTCTCTGTGCTTAAGTTTCTTCATCACTAAAGTGGAGATTATAATAGCACCCACTTCAGTGCATTGGTGGGAGAATTACATGAGCTAACATGTGTAAACCGTTTTAAACAGTGCCTGGCACAAAGTCAACATTAACTAAATACTAGCTATCATCATCATTTGATTTATCCACTAACCGAAAGGTACCCTGAACCCAATTACACAGACTGCAAGCTGTCTACTAAGACTTGTTCTTCTTCCTTGGTAATTAAGTCCTGATTTTTAGCTGGGTATACTACCACCTAGGAAAAAAGAGTACTTTCCAGCCCTTCCTGTAATTAGGTGTGACCACATAACTAAGATGTATGAGTAAGCACAGTGCGTGGTGGACATCTGGCAAGGCTCCTTAAAAGAGGCTGACTGCCCCCCTGAGCATCCCTTTCACCACTCCTGCAGATGATAAGCTCCGGCAGCCTCACAACCATACTGTGGCCTCAAGGACAGAAATTACAGGCTGTGGCTGATGGAGCAGTAGGAGAGAGAAGCAGCAGGCTGGGTTTCTCACGTCTTCATAGAGCAGCCACATCAACTCTACACTAAATGGCCTAACTCTGAATTTCCTATACTTGAGAGAATAAACTTTGGGGTATTTAAGATACATTTTTAGATCTCTGTTACTCACTCTGAACCCAATTCCTCACTGAAACTTCACTACTCCTATTTTGTTTGATCTGGGGTGGGGATTTCCTCAGTTATAATTGGTATTATTTCTCCCCAGAAATGTAATGAATCTGTATTGTTCCACTTTCACAGGGCACTTTACAAAAATACTATTATTACATGAAAAGTACTATAATAGCCACTTGATGCAATTTCATTAATTTTTGTACATTATTTTAGAAATGTGAAAACTTACTTATTTTTACACAGGATTAAAGACAGTATTCTATCTAAGAGCTTTAAAAAATACATTTTTGATGCTGTAAACATACTGTTTGAGATTCCTAAGACAAGTAATATGGAGAATTTTTATATATGCTGATATAGCCCTAACTACCAGCAGTAAATAAATTCTACTTTATGTTCTCTGTGTCGGCTCTGAGAAGAGGCAGAGCTATACCTGACACAGCTTTTGCCCTCTTAGCACTCAGGAGTCCATGGAAAATGAGCAAAAGGCTAAACATGTGAAATAACTATAAACATAACAATTTCTTTTTCTATTTCTATCAAGTTTAATTACATATAAATGGGGACAAGTGTACCTATCTCACAGAACTGTATGAGGTTAAATAGTATCACATATGAACCCATGCAGACTTGGCACAAAGTTTTCTTTATTTTTAAGGGTTAAATTCCTTGGTCCAGTATATGTAGAAAAAAAAAAATTCCAATATTTCAGCTAATCAAACAGAGCAAATACTTTGTTCATAGTACTGTGCAAGGTACTTGGCAAGATTAAAACAGAGTTTGATTTAGTAAGCGAGTTAAGACACATTTACCTAAAGAAAGATTAACCAATCCCAAGAGATACTTAAGTGTCACTTGGTAAAAGAGACAGTAGATTAGTTATTACAGAAACTCGGAAACCAGGAAGGGATTGAGTATTCAGAGGAAGCTCAACAGGAGAGGCAGAACCCCAGTCAGTGTAAGCTAAGAAGAGACAGGATTTAGCACAAGCTACACACAATGCCCGCGCTTACTTACTGACGGTACTGTTGCAGCAATTGGAATCATTAACACTGACACCGCCCGCATAAAGTATGTCATATACATCTGAAAACGAGACATTCCAATTTTCTGCAGAGCAAAAATCTGAAGGGGTATATACAAATATAATGATTATTAAAGTGCATATTAAATTAGACAAGCTTTAAAATACAAACTGACTTTTGATTGGCCTCCACTTATATTTTAATAAAAGCAAAAAATTAAAAATAAAACACTGATAAATTTATTTGGTTGATTATCTCTTTTAAAAAACTTAATTATGCATGGCTGGCCGAGTGGCGTGTTGGTTAAGAGTTGGCTTGGGAGCGTGAGCTCTGAGCAGCAGGGCCCCAGTTTGGATCCCACATGAGGGCCAGTGACGCTGCGCCCTCTACAGCTAAGATGGTGAACAACAGCTTGACCTGGAGCTGGGCTGCCATGAGTCGCCGGCAATGGCGTAGGCTGCAGTGGGGCTGCAGTGGGCTGCTGTGCGCTACCATGAGTGGCTGGCAGCCAGCGTGAGCGGCTGTCCAATGGTCGGTGACCGATCTGCCTCAACAGGGAAGAGCGCAATGATAATACCAACATGGGCCAGTGAAGCGACGTCCTCCACAACTAGACTGAAGAACAAAATGATAGCAATTTGTTTGTTCCCCTTCCCCGATTCCCCAACGCTGTTCTCCTCCCCCAATTCCCCAATAAAATCTTTAAAAAAAAAAACAACAAAAAACTTAATTATGCAGAATTCTTAAATGTAGCTTCAATTAATAGCAATAAAGAAGAGATTCAGCTATATTAAACAGAATCACAGCATAATTTTTACAAGTCAATATTTTTTAAAGATTGTAAGACTGGGCGTAATCACTTCATAAGTTATATAAATGTCCAACCACTATGTTGTATACCTGAAACTAATATAATATTGTATGTCCACTGTAATTAAAAAAAAATCATTAAAAAAAAACTATAAGACTGAAAAGTTCCCCAAGATAGGTACTAGGTATGAAACATTACCCTTGTTTTTTGGTACTTAAATACAGTGCCTGGCATAAAGAAGGAACTTGGTATCTCAGAGGTTTGTGATCTGGCAAATGGATTAAGGGGAAGAACCCAAGCTAGGAAAAGCAGCAGTTATGATTTAGGAGTTATTTATTAAGAGGCACCATAGTGTAATGATTATGAGCACAGACTCTAGGCCTACACTACCTAGGTTCACATGGCAGCCCTGCATATAGTGATTATGTGATTTTGCGCAAGTACTTAATCTTTCTGTGCTTCCTTTTATCAACCTTAAAATGGGGGGTAGTAATAGTTCCTACATCACAGGATCATTGAGTTAATTCATGTAAATTGCTTAAAATAGTGTCTGGCACATGGTGTATATTAAGTAAGAATAAGCTTTTACTGAACTTATGCATGCTGGGTTGGGAGATGGTATAAAGTAAAGACTGCCATTAATCCCGGGTGACCTTGTGTTTTTCAGTCCCTTCTCTCTAACAAATGTTCACTAAGTATCAATCACACTCACAGGACTCAGGTAGGTGCTTCTAGGAAAACATACTTAGACTCCACCTGGAGTATTTTCCCAAGAAACTCCCACCCCAAAACATCTTACAGTATCATCTTCATTTCTCATGTCTGAAAAAGGGGCATATCAGATTTCTCAGAGATCAGGGAACATGAGGTCTCTGAGATTTCAACTGAGGTAGATCATTTCTTCCACTTCAAAGAGTTTATGTTCCACTCAGAGTCGGAGGACAACTCTTTCTGAAATTAAAGGCATGCTTCCCCTAAACTGCTGTGTAAAGGAACATGGGATAATGGTAAGACCTGGATGGCTGAGAGGTCATATTTTACATGTTTTTCCACTCCATCTTATAAAGAAGTTCTATGGTTTCTCTAAGGTCATATAGCTGAAAAATGGCAGGCAGGCACTGACTGTGTTCCTTCCTTACAAATTTACATATTAAACATATAGAAAAAACACCAATCTATTGTGGGAATAAAACCAGATTGATTAGGCATCTTAATCACTCTTTACCAAAAGCAAATCATAAAATTAAAGGTATTAGAATCATATAATTTTAAAGCTGAAACAGACTTTCGAAATGTTCTAATTCAGCTGTCTTATTTTAATTCTGAGCATTCTGACCCTCTACCGAGAGGCTAAGGAGCTGGCCTAAGATGGACATTAGTTTGTCAATGGCTGATCTGTGACTAGAAACTAAGGAGTCTTCATTCTAGCTCAGAGCTATCACCACCAACTCAATCACAGTTAAATTTGATGTCAGAACAGCAACAACAAAAATTTAATGATTAAAATGGCAAACAAATTCATTTAAAACCACTGACCTCTACTATTAATAAATTGGTGACACCAAGGGAGACAGGCAGAATCCACGTAGAATCCAGTGCAGTGAGGTCAGGAAACCACAGGACCCCGCCAGAAGCTAACTGCTCCTGAACAGAAAAACCTGCTGAAAGTTTTATAAATAAAAGAAGTTCTAAAAACAGCAACAAGAAACATGCAAGCCATAAGTAGTATGATAATTCCAATAAGGTGTCCCTCACACTAAAGACAGGAATTGGTTTTATTCAGGCTATTTTCATTATACACACAAATTAGTCCTTTCTGTACTGAGGAAAAGGTAAACAGCTTTCTGTAGCAAACAGACGTAGAGAGCAGAAAGATATGTAGCAGTCATCTTTTCAGACTTAAATGCCTTTAAGTGGAAGTAAAAAAACAAATTCTTTAGTTTATATCACTTCTTAATTGTTTACATTTATAACTGTGAAAGCTTTTCTGGTCTCTTAATTTTTAAGCAGAAAGAATTTTTGGCTGGGAAACCAAATTATGAAATGATAACACTAATTTTATTATGACTTCCAAGAAGCGGGATTACTGCTGTCCTTCCTAGGTTCGTTTTCTCAACACAGCTAGTTTGCTTATACTTACTATTTTGAATTCTGTATTTATATCTTTTACAAGGACGATGGTTCAAGTATTTTTATTATGAAAAGCATGGTTTTGTTTTTTCTTTAGAGTACTACAAAGACAACGTCAGAGGGCCATTTGGGGGAACAGGTTCTGGAACTACCTCCTGCATGTGCTGTCCCTGTGCTAAAATTCCTCAGAGCAACAGACATGAAGATCCACATTGGAAGCTGAATCCACACCAGCACTGTGGCTTTGAAAGGGTGGCAGTTATCCCGTACATACAGCTCTGAAACAAGCCTCCGCATATTCTTCAGATAAGTGAGCCTAGTTTGAGGGAAGAGGGAAAAAGGGGAAGGAGAAAATATCATCTGAGGACTAATAGTGCTTCATACCACAGTACAAACACAGCCATGTGTGGATACTGGCTGAAGAATTTGTGTAGGATTTTTAGCTGTCACAGCCATAAGGAGCCGCCTAAACAAAAGACAAAGCCTTTTACTGCAAAATACCTAGCAATGTACTCAAATTACAATTCAATGATCTGATATTGTCAGACTATAGGCTTTGTCCGCGGTGGCCTTTGGCCAACTAGGCTTTGCAAAGGGAAACTGCACTACTAACTAACACATTATGAACCACAATTTCTATCAGAAATACTAAAGGTGAAAGCAGTTTACTCAAACCCCTCCACTCCTGCCAAGCTCAATTACTTGCTACCTGAATATATTTTCTGTAGCAATGTGGTTTTGTACAGTGTATGCTCCTGGCCTATCCAAAATGGTTTCCATTCTTCAATCATCTCTTTCATGAAGATTTTCTTAACCTGTTTCTCTGTTAACCATATTAGTTCTTGTCTTAAGTTTCCCTTTCAGCCTATAGTCTCCTTGAAGGTCCAAGTGTTAGGTCTTGTTCATCTCTAAATCTCTTGTAGCATTTCTGTACAGGGTAGGCATCAATAGGTTTGCTGAATCTGATTGAATTACAGGGTAATGAATTAAGACAGTACACACTGATATTCTAGGCTCTTTGTAATATAGTCTCGGCCTACTCTTCCAACTTTATGTCTTGCTACTCTTCTATAGACACCTGTATATTCTGGTGCCTGAATTACTTAGGTCATCCAACACATCAGACTTTCACATCAGCATGCCTTTGGAAATTATTGTATCATCTGTGCGGACAGCTGACTATCTTGGCTGTCCACCTGACAAACTTCCTTTCATCTTTCAAGACTCAGTTCCATTGAAAATGCAGGAAACCCTCAGATATGTCTTCCTAGAAAGCCACCCATCTGTGTAAGAATGTGACTAGACAATTATCCTGCCAGTGCTGCATAAGCAAGGTACTCGTCATATCTAGCTGCAATTACTACCCAGGTGAGCAGCTACTAACTTGTTCTTTAGGCCTAGGGCTGTAGTGCTGAGATTTCTCTGATCAGTAAAACTTCAAAACTATAGGTTTGCCAAACTTTTTTTTTTTTTTTTAGGTTTGTCAACTTTTAATTTTATTACATAAAGACATTAAACTACCACAATGACTTTTAAATGTCAGGGTTTTTTTAACACTAAATAAAGAGAAGCAATTTCATATTGAAGATAGTTGGCAAATTTACACCTATAAAAAACATATGAATAACCATACCTATACGTGTGCATATTTATACTACAAAGCCTTTATTTTTCTCATTGCTGTGAAATGGTAAACACTTTTCAGTCTAGTAAGGATCAGAATTTGGGAAACTAAGTAGTAGCGTAGGATGATTGAAGCAAGAGGACTTAGAGGTTCCCAGTGGATGACAGCAGCATGGTCAAACACCCTTGGGCAAAGGCTTTCTAAGAACCCATGCAGACAACTAACTATACAAGGTAACTACAATGGATAGACAGTACCCTGGGTAGCCAGTTGCTTCTATCATGACATTCACATTTTCTACTTCCCTATTCCTATGCGTTATTGTGTACTATTGGGTTGTCGGAAAAGTCATGACACATTTTTGCAACGAAAAACATAGAAAAAATACGTGATGGCTTTTCCGACAACCCAATATATCTTTTCAAAAAGGTCAAGTTTGTAAATAACCTTTATCACTTGTTGACTAAAATCCCAACAGACTGGGACAGTATCTTTATCCTGTAAAGCCTTCCCCAACTTTCTATGATCCAACTCCTTGCACAAAACCTTCTTTTGATAGTACTTAATTCAGTCATTATTTGATTACGGGTCTTTTTTGGTAGGCTGGAGTCCCTTAAGAACAAGAAATTTGTCCTTATCATCTTTGTTTCTCCATTTCTTTGCTTTCAGTCCAGCATATAATACTGTTATGCCACAAAAACTTATTAAAATATTAAAGTGTAAAAAGAACTACTTTTGCTGCTAAATCTACAATAAACCACATCTTATGTTAATCTATAATTAACATCGTGTGTGTGTGTGTGTGTGTGTGTGTCTGTGTGTGTGTGTGTGTGTGTGTTTTCATGGTCTTATATGCATAGAATTAGCTTACCTGGCAACTCTTTTGGACCACCCCAACTGATTTGCACGAATTGCAACTTCTTGGTTAAGATGCCTGGCAATGTTTTTTATTTCTGGCTGCAAATTTTCCACCTAGCTAAAGAAAAAGCAGAATTTGTTATGCGTACATAAAGGATCTTTATTCATAACTACTCATAATTTTATTTTCTATTCCCTCAACTCATTTAAAAATGTGGTGTACTGATGTCAAGAAACCTTAAGTCTAAGCATAAGAAGTGTATTTGCTTCAAGTATCCTCAGTTACAACCAAATTCAAATACCAGATTGTACACTTAACTGTATCATCTTGGGCAAGTTACTTAACCTCTAAGATCCTGTTCCCTCATATATAAAATGTGTAACTACCTACTTCTCAGGGTTATTATAAGGATTAAATGAGAACTGCTCCCTCCACTTTCATGTTTCATCCCTGGATTTCCCAGTAGCTTAAACTGAAAAAATAGAAGTCCATTAATTAAGAGTCTTTAATATGCTTTGTAACAGCCACAGAGCCTCCAAAATTTGCATTTATATCTGCCCTGTAATTCTTTCTGTAAAGTAGCTCACTGCCTTAATGATGCTGATTCCCTCCCTGTTTGTTTCTGGGTTTTTTCCCCCCAATGATAATAATCTTAAAACATGAAAGCCATTATTTTTGAAGACTCACCTTTGATAATACTTTGCTTTCAATGCACTTTAACGCATATTATCTGACTAGCTCTCACTGTGAAATAGGGTAGGAAGGTATTACTATGAGTTCCACAGAAAAGATACGGAAGCAATTGAGATCAAGTGGCTAAGAATAACCAGACATCGGCCTGTAGCTGGTACAGCCTGAATAAGGAATAAAGCTTGCAAACTGCTAGTTTAGTGGAGTTTTTTTTTTTTTTTCTAATAAGGAAGGTCAGTTGGAATATTTGAGGACGAATGATGCTGCAGACATACAGGCTGTTAAAATCGCTAAGAAGGTAACTTTGTAGGTTTCACCATACAATTTCTGCTACTGGTTCTTTTATTTCTCTAACAACAAGCTTAGTAACCCAGCAGGATAAAAGAAATGACATGTACGTGTCGCCAAACTCTTACTTCACACATCCAGTGCTAGTTAAATTTCTTAGCAATTAAGTGCTCAAGATGATTAACACCAAGCACTACGGAAGTATCCGGGGATGTTCAGCAGACCGCCGCTCACAGCCGAGGCGAATGCGCAGAGTCCACGCGCGGCTCGGCGCCCCTCACCTTGGCCAGAATGTAGTGCTGGTAGGCCGCCAAGGGCAGCGTGATGGAGCCTCGCAGGGCCACGGTGGTGAGGAGGATACTGCCCCACCACGGCAGGCCCATGGCGGTGTGCGCGCCGAGCAGCAGCTCCTCCGCGCCCTGCACAGGCGCCGATGTGGCCAGGGCCTCGTACCAGCCGCCCGCGCCGCCCGGGCTAACTGCCGAGACGGAACCCACAGCCCGCAGTGGCAAAGCGGAGCGCTTAGCGCCGCCAGCTGGGGCGGGGGCACGTTGAGGGCCCCAGGCCCCGAGCTGCAGGGCAAGCAGCGGCCGCAGCCCAATACCGCCAAGCCGACACAGCATGTCCCCGCCAGGGCTGAACCCAAAACCTAGTTTCACAATAGCTGCCGAAACTGCTCGGCCGAAGCCGCTGCGCGCACGCGTCCGCGACCGAACGCGAGCCCGCCCACAGCCACTATTGACCTTCCCAGTCAAGCCAGTGATTTTTGCGTCGCACTGTAGATGACGTAAGAGACAGGGAAGTCCCGCCTTTCCCACGCGGCACCGGGCAGGTCTACTGCGCACGCACGAAACTTTCCCGCTGCTGGCGTAGAGTTCTCCCCAGAGTCAAACCGGAATTGCGCAGGCAGGGGCGGGGCCTGTTCCCTTGTGAAGTCAGTCTTCACCATGTGCTTTTCCCATTTCTTATCACCGAAACTAAACGTGTCGTTTGTAGTGGATTAAGCTTGGTGGATGGTTTTTGTGACCATAGGGTAGCCACCCCCCACCACCACTTTATCTGTGTCCTGATTGCTTCCGCTAGAGATCGAAATAGATTACACTGCCAGTCAACACGTTGCTGAAAAGCCAGCTTGGAGGGAGGCATGTATTTCTGACCAACCGAGTTTTAATCAGCATCTCTTATGCACAAGGCATAGTTCAGTCTATGGCATAAACATTTAATTGGTTCATCTGTTCCAATTAGCATTTTCAACCTCACCTGCAAACTGAGTTTCCTTCAGTGTTTTCTTTCACTATATATATATGAGTAAAGTACCATTTTCAGACTTAAGGCCAATTATCACTGGCAGCACGGTAAAATCTTGTCTAGAGCTTACACGTATCATAAGTAAGCTTTCGAGTCTGAAAAGCAGCATTAAGTGTGATCTGGTTAAAAGGAACATGCCACGTCTACACGAACTGTTGTAGTTTAGTTTCGTGTTCCTGGCAACAGCTAACTGGAATGACGGGAGTTTCTTCACAGAAGGGTCACCCCTAAACCTAGAAACCAAATTGTGTTGTGCTGAATAAAATGATTAAAACAAAGAAGCCTCCGAAAAATTCTGGGGTAATGTCAAACTGCACCGACTGTTCCTGCTTCACTGTGCAGCTACCCGAGCCGTACCAGATCCTCTTTTCTGTGGCTCCTGTAAGTCACCTTCCTTCAAATTGACAAATCCATACATGAATTTTTAAATGTGTTTAAACGCACATATCCCAATATTTGCTGTAGGCTATCCTTTTTGAATGGAAAAGGCTACCAATCTATCTCCCTTTTCCATTCTTTAAGTTATAAAGAAGCAACTGGTTGCTACTATTAAAGTGGAAACGAATTTTAAATGGAAGTATCTTCACCTAAAGATTGCGGAAGCGACTTCTGCTGCATTCCTCCCCTTCCAGAGAATTGATGACAGTGGGAGATGGCCCTTACACAGTGGCTTTTAAGCCTAGGTACTCTGACCTTTTAATATCCAGGAGAAAGGGAATTAAAAGAAAATCCTAAAACGAAGAATTCGTATTTATGCACTCACTGTTCATGTAATCTATCTAAATCATGAGTTTTCAAGCTTTTGCTAAGATCCCGAAGACGCCCTTCTGTGGTCAGGACTGGGACCTCTTCAGCCACTGTAGGTCCACCTTTTCTGCTACTCACTGGGTCACATATTATATTCTCATTTTAGTGTTCCATTGTTTTATATTTGAATATTGTGATCTAAACAAAATTTGAGTATTTAACTTCTGCAAATTCCATACATACATTTCTTAACTCACATAATGGGGATGAAAAGAACTTGCTATCTACTTCATATGTTGGGGGGAAAATTGTCAAATATAAAGCCCAGTACAAAAGTAAAGTATTAGCACTAATGTGTATGTATGTACTGGTCAACCAACATTGTGATACCTTGGATCTTTTGAGTTGCAGAGTACAATGTAAGATAACTATACAAATATTGAGCAAACCAACTGAAATCATGTCAACCCTAACACTTTGCAAATAAACATTCATTTTTACGTTCAGTATTTGTGATTAGCCTATTCCTGTCTTTAATATTACTGTTAGGTCACACAACTAATTTTTTAAACTTTAAGCTTCTTAAAAACAGACTATTTAATTTTCTTTCTGCAGTTTCTGAAATTCTTAACCATCACAGTGCTGAATATAGGAATGGAGCTCAAAATTTGAATACTATACATATAAACTGTATATACTAGTATATAGTTATTTATATTTCTCATTTCCTAAGTATGCCTTCTGAAATGTTGGACAAAAGAAACTTTGAAAGATAACTTATTTTCACAAGCAAATGATCTCTTGGAATTAGATTTAGGTTTAATTCCTCTTTTTCTTATTTCTTTAAGGCATTACTTTTCAAAGCCAAAGCTGCCTACCTAGTTAGCTTTTTTCTTTATTGAAAACATCCTCTTGTATCATCTTTCTTGTATTTGGTTCTTAAGTATTGAGCATGCAAAACTGGCTTTCACCTTTCAAAAGTGAATTCATTTAAAGGCAGTAGTACGAAACCTCTTACAACATAACTATTAGTTCTGTATTCCAACTGTCACATTATAAAGGAATTCTTATTTATGTCAAAGCCACAGTGGCAAATTTTTCTCTATATTCACTTACCCAAAATACAAGTGATGGTATTTTTGTAATCAAGGTGTGTAACATAGTAGTAGGTTGTTTATTCAAGTACTAATGATGCTCTCCTAAATTCCAGTCACCTGGAATTCACACCAGTTAATTCACAATAACACCAGCTCCTTGAGTGTTGTGGCTTCTTTAAGCAAGTATTTATCAATGGGGTGTATATTTCCTAAGAGGTTCAGGAGCACCCGGAATTTACAAAGTTTAATGTAAGTATATCAAACTGATATTAGAAAACATCTGGAGAGATTCATTTATCTAAGGTAAAAATACATTGAGTGAATGGAATTCTGACTCGATATTATAAAGTTACTTAACACAGTGAACTGGTTTTCCATTGATATTTTAACCATTTCAAAATAATCCTGATTTTAAAATTTGTTATTTAAAAGGAAGTTTGGGCGTGCTTTAAATGTTCTGTTCTGTAATGCCAGGTCTCTGGAAATGAGTGTTTCTGATAAACATCACAATTAAAATACATTGAATGAATCACAGTATCTGAAAATGTTTTGTGATCTTGAGTTTCCCTGTTTAGTTCAACACTTCGTATTGTTTTTAAAATTAAATTGAATAATATAGAGTGCAAAGTAATTTTTATGAAATATGTATTTAGGTTATTTGAGTCAAAAGAAAGATGGGATAATATTTTCATGAAGAACAAGACAGGATCAGTTAGTAAACTATTTACTCCCACACCCTTTTTTTCCCTGAGAATAAAAATGACTATAAGTGTCGTAATTTACCAAAAAATTAATTTTCAATTACTAATAAACTTTACAGTAATGAGAAACAGAAGGGGAAAATATACTTCACATGAATACTAAAATCAGTTTTTGTGAATATGATATGTTGAAATATATATTTGAAAGTCACGTTAAATAAAATCATATCTAAAATGGAATGGTTGGTAGGACAGATTACACAATAATTGGGATATTAACTATTTTGGGACTTAAGGTGCAAACTAACCCAAGTACGATTTCCAAGAGTTAAGTCACTTCTTAAAAGAAAGAGAGAAAAGAAATACATTATGTAGTCTGCAATTACACATACTTTCAAAAAGGGGGGAAAAAAAAAGACCTGCATGGTCTCAAAAGATTGCTTTTTTTTATTGTTCAAATAAAAATGCACTGCATTACATCTGAAATATAAAAAATGTATTTGAAAAATGGTCCTAGTACAGATTTCGAAAACCATGGTATTGTACTTAATTAACAAGCCCAATCCCCAAAACTAAAAAAGGAGCATTCCAATCTATATCCCCCTGTCCCATAGTTTTAAAGTTAAGAAAATATTGGGTTTTCTCGCTTCTTTTTTTAGTAAGACACCCCATTTTAGGAAATTGTTTTGTGCATCAATAACACTCATGTGTTGTAATATTGGGTGGTATCGATTACCTAGCAGGATTATTTTGATTAGAAAATATCCCCTAGTTAACACAGGAAAGAAATTAAGCAAAAAATTATGATAGTGGCAAAAGTCATCTATAGAAAACATGCTTAAATAGCATTATACCCCTTTCTTCGTAAAGTGCTATAATTTTATCTCATAGCTTTATTTATTTGCAGGATCTCATCTAGCTTTTCCTTTAAATTTGGTTATCAATCACAGGTAGAAAGACAAATTTATGTATTTTAAGACCACCTCCTAAATTAAAAGATACAAGTATGTTATTTACAAACTTCAAGAAATGTTTGAGAAATCTCCTTTTTACTTTATTCAGGCTACCAGAGTAAAAAAATCATGTCACTTACTCAAACAGCGAAGGAACCATATTAATATTGTCAATGTGGGTGATTTATCTGAATTTTAGTTAAATGTTTATGTTCGCCACTGTGGAATTTATGTCTAATTTAAAAAAACCAGATCGATGCATACATTACTTGACTTTTATACTTTCTTTTACATTTCAACCATATAATTTATTTTTCCATACGAGACAGGGTAGGACACATTCTTCTTGGATACGTTATTGTTTATTGTTTCAAGTGAACGGAATAGATAAATCCCACTGAATAGTTTAGTGTGGCCCTGTATCATATATAAACAGGTTAAATGAAGACTTAATTTTGTAATCTGTATATTCATGTCTACCATAAATTGTCTTCATGACAAATGCAAAATTTATTTTATTACTTGCCCCAAGTTAGCTGTTGATCCTTTTCACTGATAATATACAAGTGTAGAGAACAAGAAGCCTTTAAAATTGGGGGGAAAAAATACCTTCCACTAAATTACTGAAAATTGGAAATTTTATGTTGACTCTTGATGACTAGAAAGCCAGTGTTAAGAATCAATATTATCCAATATAAAATAGTACACTGAATTGTTTAATAATAAACAGTATATTAAGAGCTTGTATATGCTGACTGGGAACCAGTGGTGGCTTTTTAAATTCTCAGAAAGGCTAAATATTTTATGGTTAGAAGAAACCACAGGTGATGATGTGTTCCATGTCTCTGTAGCAGCCAAAAATCTTTACAAATTATTTCACAATAAACAAGAGAATTTTACTGGTATTAGTGAGTGGTAATGGTGAGGAGAGAAGAGTGAAGAGAGAAGTGTGTATTAGTTTTAAAAGAGTGACAAGGTAATAAAAAGACATGGAAAAGTGATAAATTTCTTCTTCTAGCCTTGCTGCAGACAAACTCAAGAGAGCAAGATGGGTATTTAAAAAGCCAATGTCGGGAAACTTCCACTGATAATGCCCATTGTTTTACTTTATACTTAAATTACACAAGCAGAAAAGTTATGCTTATTAATAGTTTAATGTATGAAGGAAACATCCAGATTCTGAATATGAAGGTACATATCTCACATTAATTTAAGTCTACATAAAGTAGAGCCTCTATACTGACATACTGAAATTTACTTTCTGCTTAGCCATTTTCTGTTATGTAAACAATTGTACATTTATTTGCCATTCTAAAAGATCAGGATCAAGTTTACATAATTTTGCTAAATTTCCATGTTTGCTCAGAAGCAGTTTACAGTACTAAAACCAACCAGCCAAAGAACAGCTTCAACAGAAAGTTATGTCCAATGGGGAAAGGGGAAAGAAAAAAAAGAAAAATGGTAAGAAAAATGCTAACTAAGGTAAAATGGATGATGATAGGGAATGGGCAGTCACAAATGTTCACAGAAAATAGGTCAGTTAGTAAGTTCTTCTGCAAAAAGCCTACACACTTCAGTCAAGCACATCAGTAGAATGATTTGGGAGCATAAATTTTGTTTCCGGCCACTTGTGATTTCCTCTGAATGAAAAGGAATTTGCAGGCTAACAAGCTGATCCTCATCAGCCAAGCTGGTTCATGTGCACACTGTTCATGTGAGGTGCCCAGGGTCCAGTCCACACCTACAAATAGAACATGCATTTCATTAAATACGTATTACGTATTTAACACATATTTGATTAAAACAAAACTCTTAAAAACTAATGAAGTACTCTTAGCATCTATGGACTAATAGCTAAATCTCATTTAATTTGTAACATACTTGGAAACAATGAAGAAAAGCAATGACAAACCACTTCTGTCTGTGGTTTCCTTGCCTCTTATCCCTCAAACAGGACCTATCATTTTTTTTTTTAAACCATTTTAAACCAAACTGAGTACATAAAGATCGATGGCTGTGGAAGGAAAACGAGTCAAAAATATTAAATATACATCAAAATAAGCTAAAATATACAAACATATTTATGAATTTAAAGTTATAATTACCTTATACAGTGTTTTGACACTTATACTTTTAGTAAATAACCTCGAGATGGCCCTTTTCACACTACTAGTAAATTTTGACATATAAAATTACATTACAACACTTTGCAACTCAAAATTTTTTAGTTACCATCTGCTGTCCAATGAAACATACTATGCCTTTCATAATTTTGGTCCCAAACCACTGCCTTTGGTACCATTTTGTACATCGCTGCTGTATTTCAGCTATGTTAAATTTCCCTCAGTTTCCTCAACTGCCCATATTCACCTTGCTCTTTCACTACCATGATTTACTTGTATTCTATCTGGTTTGGCATCTCATAAACGCTAAATAAATATTCACAGGATGATCAGCCTTACCGTTTGAGGACCATTATTTTCTGTGGAGCTTGAAACCATCTTTATTAGGGAGTTCCAAGAGGGGTCCGCAGCATGAGGGCCATTAAATATGGGTCCTCCAGCACCATCAGGAATTGGTGCTACGGGAGGAATCATTGCATTCCCATACACAGAAAAAGGCATACCCTTACAAAAGGAGGAAACAAAGATTATACACATTCAACTCACTGCTTACTTTTCACAATATAATCAATAGCCTTAAAATTGATATTTGAAACTTCACTTCATTTTGGAAAAGTATAAGTTATCTAGGAAATCTAAAAATTATTTTCTATTATATGATTTCTTCTTGCATTAGATTATGCATAAGCCTACTATATCCAATATATTTTGTCAAAAAACATTTCTCTATACAACTGAGACAAAATCAGGGCTTATAAATATTTCTATTTTAGCTAGATTTTGACCTATAATTGTAGGCCAGAGCACCAGCTTCATTTCACAAACACTTATCCACTTGAAAGAGAAATAAAACTAATAAGAAAAACATTTAGAAATAATGAAAATGCTTATTTAAAATTACCATTACCCCAACTTTAGGAAAGTCCATGTATCCTGCAGGAACATGCTGATGGAATGTACCAGAAGGAGTTACAATTCCTGTACTCTCTCGCTCCATTGCTTGATGCTGTGAAAACACTCCTGGATCAGACATTGGCCTATGAATCATTGGATTTCCCATTCCAGGGTTACACCAGTCTACTTTGTCTGCAGGAAAAACGAAGAGGCAGAAAAAAATAATTGGTGAAATTTAAAATCAGAAGACAGCAAAATAAAATGTTTTCTATATTTCTACTTAATATTTTCCACTTTGACTTATGCATTCCTTCAGAATAATGAACTACTTTTATATATTTACTGCAGTATTTCCATGTTTGTAAATAGTGATATAATACCCTAATAAAGTAACCTAAATATTTTGTGTTACAAAAAAAAAAAAAAGCTAAGATAAAATCTAAAGAGCCCAAAGGAAATATCAACATCTTCACAATATGAGAGGAAGAAAA
The DNA here is from genome assembly GCF_001890085.2 of Hipposideros armiger. Taxonomy (NCBI): domain Eukaryota; kingdom Metazoa; phylum Chordata; class Mammalia; order Chiroptera; family Hipposideridae; genus Hipposideros; species Hipposideros armiger. Next base: position 841,611 of record NW_017731789.1, read on the forward strand.
GAATATGCTTACATTAGACTATTTTTGATCAAAAGGCAATGATAAATTCAAAGAGAGGTCACATGGTAACAATAAATGTCCTGAACTCTCAACTAAAAGTGATCAGGCAAAACAAAGAAATATGAATACCCATCATTTAAGAATGACTATGCATGTTAAATACTGCTCACAATATTTTAGTTAAATACATAAACTTAATTTCCTGTAAGCAGGATAGCATATCATACCTTGGTTGCCACCAATCCCTTCAAAGGACCAGATGCCACTGTGCCCTACTGATGTGGACAAGTTACTCCCAATAACAGATGGAGCTGAAGTTCCAGTTTGCCTGATACGTGCCGAACGTTCAGTCCCAATAGGGACTGGAACTTTTCTATCCTGAGAGACGTTGCTGGGCTTTTCTGACCCTAAAGGTACTGATGATGGGGCAGGAGAAGGTGCACGAACTCCAGAGGACACTGACTGTGCAGGAGAATCTAGAGACAAGATAGTCTGAATTAGTATACATGTCATCTAGAGAGCATGTAAGTTTGTAAAACCAAACCTTAAATTCTAAAGATACCTTAAATATGCATTCTGAGGAAAAATGGGATACGAAAATAACGCTTAAATAATAAATTATGCATATTAAAATTTGGTTAAAGTTCCATAACTTTGTAGTCATTTGTAATCTGGCTCACAATTTTTTCATTTAGTTATGTGACAGAATGTGAAGAAGTGAATGCTGCAACTATAAATGTAATAAACCATTAAACTAATATTGAAATGAATTAACTCTTGACACTGAGTAAAATATAACACCAGAGCAATGAGAGGACAATGTTTAAATTAAAAAAACAAACAACAACAAAATGGAGGTGGGGAAAATCATGCCTATATTAGAAATTCCAGAGCTGTATTCCTTGAGAAGTCAAATGTGACCTGTATTCATCTTTTGTTGTCGGTAATATACTGAATATTACAATTTTAATACAGTGTTCCTTTCTTAAGATGCGTATACATTTTTTTGGCACCCTCTGTATATTTAGAATCATATGGAAGTGGAAAGTGCCATGGAAATCAATTCCATCTTACTAGTGCTTACAGAGGTCTATTTTGGTTAAATTGATACTACTATCTATCAGTGAGTTGTAGTGACTATTAACTAAACGAATGAATGTGAAAATACTTCATAAATTATAATTTATCACATGGATATATTATTGGAGAACAAAAACATGGACTTATTATCTACAAAAGTAAACCAAGAAATCTATTACTTTCTAATGAAAACTTAAAATATAACTCCTGTGGTCATGGATCCACTAGCTAATTTGACAGCACTTAGTTTAACACATCCTAAGATAATTAAAAAGCCACAATATGTATCTTTAAAGCAATTATAAATATTTCAAAATTTACCTTAAAATTACATTGGTATAAAAGGGGTTTCTAGGAAGATTGCAGGTGGCAGCAGCACCACAGGTTTGATTCTTCCCTAACCCTCCCATCAAAACAAAGCCATTAAAATTAGCAAAGCCAAAAACCCATGGATAACATCTATAAAAACACTAACAGACAAGGTATCCAAATGAAGCCAAAGATACAAGTGAAGAGGGACAAATCACCCACAGCTATAATAAGACTGGTGGTATCAGCATCTGTGGGGAAGGAAGCAATTCTCCAGACCTAAGAACAGGAGATTAGAGAACCACAAAAACAGTTCAAGGTACTCAAGGGAAAGCAAGGCCGGCCAAAATGAGAACAGCAAGTGAAACTGGGAGAGGTCAGCCTACCCACGTGATTGAAAGGGCTTCACAATAAGGTCTGAAGAAGCTGGAGCAATGTCAGCCACCTTATGAACTCTCTAAAGTACCTGCTAAAGCCTCTTTCCAGGATAAAGCCCCACAATGATAAGAAACTTCTGGGAACAGATTAAAACTAAGCAGGAAAGAGACAACAGAAGCAAAGAGAAGATCCAGTCAAGAGTAGAGCAGACTAGATAGGGGTGGGTGAGTGGATAAGGACAACAAAACCAGCAGATTTAATAAAGTACAAGGCCATATTTTTGCACACTTTCCTAAAATAGGGGATGCTAGAGCCTTTAAGCTAGAAAAAGATATTCTGATCTACTTATCCCTTCTAAAAGTTCAGGAAACTCACTTCATTTAAAACTTCAAAACAGAATAGAACTGCAGTCGAATTCCACACAAAGCTATTATATGAATTAAAAGAGATATGGACCCATAATGCTGTGTAGACAATAAAAGCCTGCCAGAAAGAAAGCTATATCCTAATATTCCAAAAGCACATCAGAAAAAAGCTATAAACTAAAACTCTAAAGTGTGTTAAAATAAATGAGGAAAAAGGTATGAAAGAACAGCATAACCCAGATTTAGTAAAACGAAACAAAATGACAAAACTCAGGAAAGTATTAGCAACAAAAGAAAATTCCAGAAAAGACTAAATTGAACTACAAGAAACACAAGCTGGTGTAAACACAAGTGATAAAGTTTTGTTTATTGTTTTTTAAACTACGTATTCAAAGAGCACAATTACACACCTGAAAAAAATCAACTCAGAACAACTAACACCAAGACATAGTCAAAGGTATCAGGTAGGCAGGAAGGATGGAAGGCAAGAACAGACGGAAGGACGATGAATGAATCCTACATTCCCCTGGACTTATCTCTGGGAGCCTGCCTTAACCTGTGTCAGATCTATTCTAGTTTGTTTCTATTTCCTTTCCTGTAGCTTCCAAAAACAAAAGCAAAGTAATAGCAACTCTCTACATTCTGTTTAAGTGAACAGAATAACTAAGGCTTGCCTGCTGACAAGCCCTCTTCACATATTCTGCCACCTCACTAGTCACAGTTTTTAATCATATAACTGTTTTCTGCTTCCTCCCCACAAGCTTACTAGACTAACCACAACCACCTAAGTGAAGAATGATCCAATTCTGGCTTGCCAGCAATCCATGATTGACGTGGCCTGACTTGAACATGAGCTGAGCCAATCAAATTCCTCACTTGAGGAAGGTCCAATCGATAAACAGAGAAAAGCTGGTTTAATTAACTATGAATTGAACCCTTGAGGACCATATACGAGATTATGAAAAAGCCTCGATGTAAATAGAAGAGACTCATAAGAAACAGAACATGAGTGAGACCATAAATCCTCAGAGATAGAGAACATAGCTGTCCCAAATCCTGGTGGTTCTGAAGACGTCCCTGCAAAACTTAAAGTAAACACCACTTTCCTTGAGATTCCTTGGGTGAGTCTATATTCCTTACCATGAAAAAGAGCCTATTAAATTTCCTTTCTCATCTCTAATTATTATAATTTCTTTAATTAGGAAAAAAAGCAAAATCTAATTCAGAATCATGTTATTTTAAAATATGCCAGCTTATATATTGGGGAGAAAAAAAACAGGTTTTGGAAGTTTTTTGGGAACTTAAAAAAAGAAACCAGAATACTAAATTACAAATACAAAATTAGGTACAGGACCTTGGCAGAGCCCTTCGCAAATGAGATACTCTGAAGCTTAAGCTTCACTGGCTTCATGTAAATCCACTTTAGTTTTGAAATGACAACAGGGTCCTGAATTCAAACTGAAAGAGCAATGTGACTTACAAATTAAAAAAGTGCTCCTGCAGGAAAATTACACTGTATTTCTTCATGCTTCAGTTCAGTGTTTATTGAACTACAGTAGATCATGAGATGAATGTGGTTGGTTATGACTAGCATTAAACAATTTTTTAAGGTTAAAGAAAATAGAAAACACCAGTGTGCAACATACACTGTAAGGATTAAATACTGTTTTGGTAAATACATTATTTCAACTATACACACACATACATGTGTACTGAATGTAAAATTGGTTTCTTTCTTTCAAAATTGTAAAGCTCTTTGATTTGACAAATTTTAATAAGATTGAATGTCAAAACGGCCCACTCACTAAATTTGCCAAGGACTGAAACTCAGACCACAGCCAGTGATCAGTAATCAATGCACGGAATGGTTGAGTGTTGGTAGGATAGACTTTAGCAGTTTGGGTGGATTGAGGCCTCAGGTGATCTCTGCCCATCTTGTATGCACAAGGTTCTTAGACATCACCAATCTGTTGTTCTGGGGCCTCAAGAAAGGATTCTTTGCTTTATTTTTTATTTTTTAAGGAAGAAAGCTGGGTCCCCCACATCCCAACTTAATTTTTCAGGGTCCTAGTATCATGTCCTACTCCAACGGGGGGTGGGTTGGGAGGGGAGGGGAGAAGGAGTGGAATATGGAGAAATGTGATAGAAACCTGTTCAAGTATCTAAAACCAGATACATATATTGTGAAAAGTAAGTCATGCTTCCGCAGTTAGTTCTACAACAGCTTTCAGAATGGGAGCTTTTTAAGAAAAGTATCTATTGTAGATAAATACTGAAAATCAAATTTTAAAAGACTACTATGAACAACCCAAAATACCAAATTACATCCATGTGAACAGATTGCTGAGAGAAGAGCTGGAAGTGAGAAAAACAAACTAAATGGTCATTAAAAAGTAACAATATTTAGATTTAAATTAGGTAAGGAAGATACAAACTAGTTAGAAATTCAGTATGAGAGGTGAAAATCTGAGGGTCTTGCCTGAATCAATCACTCTAATAGATGCAAAATGACGACGCTATAATTCCTTGTGCATTTATGAGCTGTCACTAAGGAAGACTGTTCCCTTTTGCATTTTAAAATTCTATTTATAATCATTATGGATTCATGGATTCTTGTTTTAGCCAATGAGCTGCCATTATTCATTTTGGTGATCAAATTGTCCTGGACTTGGCCAAGTGGGAGTCCCTTCAAGCTACCTCCTGTCCTTCTGACATGTCCCCACCATTCTGAGCACTGAATTACTTTCTGACACTGTAAGACTCTGCAGGCTCCCCTTAAACTTTTTCTGCCCTAGCTCTTGAATCAGCTGTTTCTCCAAGAAGCTCTAGCTTCTTTTAATGGACAAAAATATTTAACAGAAAGATCTGGTCACTAGATGTGCTCAATGTTACCAAAGAGTCATTGCTTCTAGGCTCTTTCAGTAGACAGAGCTGGGGGGAAAAATGGCAATTTTATATAATTCAATCCAATAGATATGAAACTAAAACATCATGAGTTCATGTTGATTCTGTAATTCCAATCCAGTTCCATAAGGTTTTCCTTGCCTTACCCCCATTCCATATTTCTGTCTGCTCACAGTGAGAGCCCTATATCATAACATCATCAAAATCTTTATTCATTTGCTCAACCCTATAGTATATTCCATATCGTTTTAGAATTGCTTATCAATAGTATGTATTACTAAAAAAACAAATGTCCTAAGTAGAATTGAAGATTTATATGAAATCTATTTGTCTTTTGACTGAAGGGTACATTATTTTCTTCTTATATTGGTACATTATTTTCATACTTTTTACAATAGTTCTGGCATGTTTCTATCACAATCCCTTTGAATTATTTCTTAAACTGTTTCTTCTCATTTAAGGATATCTGTGCAATGATAATTAATATTCTTTCTATGTAAAGGTCCTCATTATTTGACAAACACAAGAAAAACTATACAGCATGTAAATTCACTACAGGGAACAACTTACTTCATGCTTTAACTGAAAACACTTTGATACACATCTCTCAAATATTTAATTTTTTTTTACTCTTTCACTCAGTTATTTGGGCCCTATTACCCGGGTTCTAGCACTGTTAGAAGAAATTTGTAGTTAAAAAAAATGAATTATTATAATTTTCTTAAGGAGAAAGTAATTCTTTTTTTTTAGCTGATCCATCCTGCCACCTGTTGGCAGCTCAGCGGCTGCTCAACTCGGGCCGGGCCTCAAACCGCTGTTGCTCAGAGCTCAAACTCTTGAGCGAGCTCTTAACCAACTGAGCCACTCGGCCGGCCCTAGGAGAAAGTAATTTGATGTCTTTATCCCCACACACAAAAAATTGAAAAACACAAACATAAAAACCCAATAACCTTATACTACAGAATTCTCTTAATGAGTCGAATTCTCTATTTATGACTGAAAAAATCTAATCAGTGCTTCCAAAGTCTGACTATAGTAAAAAACACACATCTGATAATATGAAACAGCTGTGCTATTTACGTAGTAAATGAGATTTAAAGGTGGACAAAAAGCATGTGCTATTTTATACTTTTAAGGTTAGAAATCTTTCTCCTTGGTGGCTGTATTCTACAATAAAACTGAAAGTCAATATAAATCAATAGACACTACAGTAAGATTAATTTTTTTTCTTAAAAAAATGATCCCTCTTAGAAATAAATGTCAATAAAACATTCTAGGTTTTATATAACAGAGGTTGATTTCAATACTTTAAAAACCTGGAAATGCTATTGAAATTCTTACAGGTTTCAAATTGCCATGAATATAAAAACAATTTTATAGTATTAAAATTATAAAATCTAAAAGTTAAAAATTCCCAACTTTGAAAAACTTAAATCCTTTTGTTTTTAAGGAAATATATACACAAACTCTTCTTATGGAATTACAACGTATATTACTCACCACTTGATGCTGATGAACATGGGGTCAACAAACTAAGTGGGGAAAAATGTTGTCTGTTAAAGTTAGCAGCTGCAGGTGCTCCTCCAAGGGGTGCCCCAGGTCCATACATTTGGCCTCCTGAAAGGTTTGAGGCAAAGTTTCCCAAATGTGTAGAAGAAGGTGTTACAGAACCATATGGCGAGTCCATATTGACAATACCTATAATGCAGAAAAGAGTCATAAGTTATTAACAGTAACCCCACCCCTAGGAGAAACAATTAGAAAAACTTAAAATTCCAAGAAGTCCCTAATGTATCCAAAATTACTTTAGATTAAAAAAATGTCTCCTTGCTTACATTTTCCAGCCCATTGTCTCATCATTTCCACCTTTATTTTATAAAAATAACTAAATAAGGAATAATTATTAAGGAAACTGTAACTTTAATATGTAATATTTTATTAATTATTACCGAATACATGTAAATTTTATGTCAACATTGGAATTTAAATAGGTTTAATGGCCAAGGAGTTGTACAAAAATTTTATGTTTAAAAAACTTAGGGGAGGGCTGGCCGAGTGGCGCGATGGTTAAGAACTGGCTTGGGACACCAGAGGACCCCGGTTCGGATCCCACATAAGAGGGCCAGTGACACTGCCCTCCACAGCTAATATGCTGAACAACAGCTCAACCTGGAGCTGGGCTGCCGTGAGTCGCCAGCGACGGCGAGGGCTGCAGCCCCTGTGGCAGTGGGTTGCCAATGGGCTACTGTGTGTAGCCAGCAGCCAGCGTGAGCGGCCAGCAGCTGCAGTGAGCGGCCGTCCAGAAGCTGGCGACTGATCTGCCTCGCCCGGGAAGAGCGCAATGATGGTGCCAACTTGGGCCAGTGAAGCAACGTCCTCCACAACTAGACTGAAGAACAAAACAACAGCAACTTGTCTGTTCCCACCCCCCCAGTTCCCCAATAAAAATCTTAAAAAAAAAAAAAAAACTTAGGGGAGAGAGAAGGATAAATAGGCAAAGCACAGTGGCTTTTTAAGAGACTGAAACTACTCTGCATGATACTATAATGGTGGATGCATTATCATTATGCATTTGTTCAAACCCACAGAATGTACATGAAGAGAGAGCCCTAATGTAAACTATGGACTTTGATAAGGATGTGTTAATGTAGGCTCATCAATTGTAACAATGTACCCCTCTGATGGGGGTTGTTTTTGGGGGAGGCTACTCCTGTGTGGGACAGAGGGCATATGGGAAATCTTTGTAATCTTTGTACTTTTCTCTCAATTTTGCTATGAGCCCCAAAGTGCTATAAAAATTAATAAAGTCTTAAAAAGAAAACTACAGGGAAAAAAGAAAAGGCTGTAGCTATACTTCTACATTGGAGAGATCTGATGATCACCACCTTAACTAAGCAGCTGTACTTTCCATAGCCAATAGTGGGACAATCTGTCAGAGTGCCTCCTGATGTAATGCAGTGTGAAGTTCAGAACATCACCTATCTGATGTTCCTGCCAGAAATGTTTGACATGAATGTAATCATAGATTGAAGAAACAGATGAATATGAAATGTGGGGCATTTTCAGGACAACTAGATTATTCAAAGGATTCAATTTCAAGAATAAATGAAAGTTATGTTTTAGACTGGGGGAGATCAAAGAGACATAACAGCCAAAAGCAATGTGTGAACCTTGATTTGATCTTGCATGAAAAAAAAAAAAAAAAGGGCAGGCTGAGTGGCTCAGTTGGTTAAGAGCTCACTCAAGAGTGTGAGCTCTGAGCAACACGGTCACCGGTTTGAGTCCCAGCCCGAGCTAAGCTGCCAACAGGTGTCAGGATGGCTCAGCTAAAATAAAATAAAGAGGGAGAGAGAGAAAAACAAAAAGAAACACGTGGGCATAAAGGATATAGTTGGGATGATGGTACTGCATATTGGGTACTATTACTGAATTAATATTAATTTTCTAGGGTGTAGTAATAGTGGTGTAACTGTGAAGGCAAATATGCCTGTTTGGACCTGAATCTAGTAAATTCTCTTCCAATTGGCCCCTCAAGTTAAACTTCAATATAATTTTGGTTCTCATCACTATGTAACTCCCCAAAAACCTCACCTCCCTTGTAGAGCTGGGTCCTTTTCTGTAACTTTCCACAAAATAAGAATTAATTTATTTTTTTCTCTAAATCTTAATTTTAGTCTTTCTCAACACATTACCTAGATTTCACATTTTTTGAAAAGTGAATTATTACTAAACTCCAACTATTTTAAAAATGAAACATAAAAGCATTTCCGATGTATTAGTATATGATGGGCTTTTAAAACCAAATTATAGATTGTTGTTTTAGTACAAGACAAATTGTTTTTTAAAGTACACATAAATACTTTAATCAACCACCAGCAAAGAAATATTTACTGACCATGTTCATTACACTGTAGTTATGTTATAGAAATAGGTAAAAATAACATTCAGTTCCCATTAAATTTAGATATTTTTTTGTCCAAGAATGTGATATCTTTAGTAACACAGATCAAGTTGGGAGATGAAAGCAGGGGTAGAGAGAAATGGAGAAAGGTGGTCAAAAGGTACAAATTTCCAGTACAGGATAAATAAGTACCAGTGATATAATGTGTAACATGATGACTATAGTTAACATTGCTCTAAAATATATACAGAGGGTGTCAAAAAAATGTATACACATTTTAAGAAAGGAAAAAAACCTATTAATTTTAATGCTCAATATATACCAATAACGAAAGATAGAATACGAGTTACGTTTGACTTCTGCCAATTACAAGCAGTGCTCAGAGTGGTTACCATCAGTGTCCAGACACTTCTGATTACAGTGAACTACTGCTTGAGCATAAGTAGCATCTCTTAAAATGTGTATACATTTTTCTTTGGCACATCCGGTATATGAGTTATTAAGAGAGAGTAAGCCCTAAGAGTTCTCATCACAAGAAAAAATATATTTTTTCTTTTTGTGTGGTTTTTCTTTTTATTGTATCTATATGAAATGATGTATGCTAGCTAACTAAACTCACTGCAGTAATCAATTACAGTATATTTAAGTCAAACCGTTATGCTGTACATTTTATTGTTGTTGTTCTTGTTTTTTTTGTTTAGCTGAGCCATCCTGCCACCTGTTGGCAGCTCAGCGGCAACTCAGCTCGGGCCGGGCATCGAACCGCTGTTGCTCAGAGCTCGCACTCTTGCGCGAGCTCTTAACCAACTGAGCCACTCGGCCGGCCCCTATGCTGTACATTTTAGATTTATACAGTGATGTATACCAATTACATCTCAATAAAACTGGAAAAAATTAACATAAAAAGAAATATGGCCAGCTTGACGAAGATAAATCTTTAATTATATTTCATTTTAATTTAAACAGCACATTTGGTTAGTGGCTACCTATTGAACTATGTAATTGTACATTTTTCTCATTACTTTAAAAATAAAAAAGACAATTAGAAATGAAATCAAATTTTAGAAATCTTTGTTAATTATATTTTATTTGAAATAAAAGCAAAATTTTGATTGTGTTACCTTATTAAATTAAAACATAAAGCTTTTAGAGAGAGAAATATACCACATAAAGAAATTTATTTATGAGATATTCAAGATAAAATCCACTGTAGCTTTAAAAAATATAACACCATACTAAACATACCTTATGTAACAGCACTTGAGTTAACTAAATACAATCATCACAGTGCATCCGGCCCAGTTGTAGAGTAAAAATATTAGAAGATGACTAAGAGTTTTCACATCACTTGTGTAAATGAGCAGATGCAGAATGTCAGAAAATATCAACTTACCTGAGGGGCTTGGAGCGGGTCTCTGTAATGGTGGTCTAAAACCTGGAGCTTTGGAAGTATCCGACTGATGTAAAGGATCTGAATTTGGCAAATATGAGGATTTTCCTGATAGCATAGATTCTGGTGTTGACTGAGATGAAACAACAGATCCTCCCCAGAAGGCATGAGCAGAAGTAGGGCTGTTTTCAAACAATGTGCTAAAGGGCCCAAACGGTAAGGGCGCAGTGAAATTGGGAGCAATAGCCTTATTTGCTGGATGTACTGAATTTTGACAAGCACTTTGTGTACTTAAGGTCGAAGGTAGCTGGACAGAAGAGGGAACACTGTGAGGTCTTTTAATGTGATTGACACTGAGGACTGCAACAGATGAATTCTGCACTGGAGCTGGATTCTTGTGAGGGGCAGCTGTGCCATGAGAAGGTGGTCTAATAGCAGGGGTTTCCATTTTAGGAGCCGGCTGGGAGCATCCCATTTGTGTCTGAGGCATAGGGTAAGTCACCGGGGCAGTAGAAGGCACTGCCACTGGAGCAGAGCTTGTTGTTGCTAAAGGAGTAACAGTCATCCTCACTTCCGGGGGAGGAACCTGAGACTGCTGAAGAGGTGGTCTTGGCTCCTGAGAAACAGATCCCGGAGGTTGTTGCTGAGTAGAATGAACTGATGAACTCCCAGCAGAACTGCTGCTGTTTGAAGGTCTACTATTTGCAGTTTCTACTACTGGTGGACTACCTGCTTCCTGTTCAGAGGAAGATGCCCCTTTGTTTGGAGATGCCGTTCCACAATCCAAAGGGCTGTTTCTAGAAACCACTCCTGGCTGGGCTGGTGGTGATGGGGAAGATGGGGATGATACTGGGTAGTGTTCTTTGGCAGTAGGCATAGGGTATGTGGCATTTGTGGGTGCAGTGCTGTTGTTGCTTGCTGTGGTTGTGATTGTTGTTGTGGTGGCATTAGATGTCTTCACAACCGTGACAAAAAGCTGCCTCCTGACGGAAGGTGAACTTGGACTGCCATTTGTAGATGTACCAGGCACCGTTGAAGCTGATGAACTGGTTGTAGTTGTTGGACTTGAAGTTAAAGAACCTGCTGAATTCACCTGAGAACCACTGCTATTCTGATTGCTATGGCGAGGCACCATGTGAGGCTTAGGCGAGTTAGTAGCTCTGGCAGGGCTCAAAGGCCTGACAGGAAAAGGACCCCAAGTGGATTGAGCTGGTGGAAAAGTACCTCCAAAGTGGGTCATGGGCAACCTTGGTGGACGGATCTGCTGGAAAGTCTGAGCAGCAAGCAAAGCATGTGCAAACTGTGGAGGAGGATATGCTAATGGAAGAGAAACTGGAAAACCAGGCCTCACATTATTCACTGGGTTCTTAATGGTTTTGTGAGTAGATGCAGAAGAAATTGCAGGCACAGTGAGTGCTGTGGCAGTTTGAGATGTTGATGACAGAGCTACAGTCGTCATTTTAATTCCCATTAAAGAACTGTTAGCAGCAGTGGTGGTAGGTGCTGATGACCCTATTTTGGAATTTGCTGAGGAGCTTTTCAAACGATTCTTTGGAATAAGTTCATCAATTTCTTTGTCTGGATCCTTGATCAGAGCATTGATCAACTGAGTTGCTTGTCTTGTTGATTCAGTGCCACCCCTGTAAGTTGCCAAACAAAAAAATTAGGTCCAATTTCTCTTACTTGTTAATATGTAAAGCCTAAATTCATTATTTCATTCAGTGTGTGTGTATACACACATAGAGAGAGCAATAACCAAAGTTAAGCAGCAATTTTCTGACTACTTTTGTGGTATTCTGCCAACAAAGCCATAAACTCTCCTGACATGCCACTGCAATTTTTCAAAGGAATAGTAAATGATTTATTTTCTAAAAACTCATTTTACTATTGTTTCCTTAGACTACAAAATCATTTTCCTACTGTAAAATACATTTGTTATAAAAGGAACATTTAAAAGCCTACTGAATCCATAATGCTACTGTAAAGTAAAACAGTTGGTCAATACTAACAGCAATATAAGTAAGAGTAAGACAATAGTTTTTATTTTAAATACCTAAGATGCTACCTAAGATGAGCCCATGTATGACATATTTATTAGCAGTTTATTAGTAAAATGATTATTATGACTCCTTGGGAATGATGTCTCAAAATGAGAGAGGAATCCTAATAATGCCAACAATGGCCATAAGGTCAAACCCTAGTGTTGGATCTTCCAGAAAATATTTGATTGCCAAGGAAAGCCTTATGGAAACCCTAAGGGGGAAATTATTCATAAAGGGTATCTGCTTCCCTCTTCTCTAGATAAGGCAGGTTGTGACTACAAACCTACCCAGAAGAGGGAAAAATAAGATAGGAGAGGAAGATACGTACAAAAAGAGATGGCTAATTGTCTCCTTCCTTGATAGGTAGGCTCTGTAACTATCAGCCCTCCTATTACTGCGAAGGGGCACCTGCCTCACAACCAAACTCATAATTGTTTAGAATATCATCTTTAAGGGTATTCAGGCACAGACATATTCAATTCAAGGCAAATACCCACTTCAGGTTTAATTCTTTTGCTGAGCTCGTATTCTAAGGACAAAATCTCAGGATAACAAAGCTCAAATACTAATTTAAGAGAAAAATGGAAACCTACTGTGTTAAATGTGTTAAAGACCCATTCTTTCTTGAGAAGTCTCAGAATTGTTAAGAATGTCATATGAGCAGTGTATGTAAGGAAAAGATAATCTAAACCTTTGCTACACACACACACACACACACACACACACACACACAATTCCTCTAAAGCCCTTTGAAATACTTCACAAAAGCATATGAATTAGAGAGAGAAAAAACTGTAAAGGTTATCTTCTCAAATTCCCATTTAAAAAAAGTATGCTATTAAACACAAAGTTCCATCGAAAACTCAAATGCTTATATTTCATTAAGCTGTATGTAGTGCAATAAAACACAAAGAAAGAAAACATAAGAGACAAAGTTTTGCCTTATTGTTATTATCCGGTCTCCTGTCTTGTCTTTCTGCTTATCAATATCTATGTGTGCACCAGTAAACTCCCGAATAGCATTAATATTACAGCCTCCTCTTCCAATCACTCTGGATATCACAGTCGATGGAACGGACACTTTCTTTGACCTGTTTAAAAGTTGCAAAGATAAATTAAGACAAATCATTAGTCTCAGTGGTTGTGATTAAAGTAACAGGAAAGAATCACTAAAATATGTTTCTGTAAATACATAATAGATTATTGTTGAATAAGCCTGTTCTATCAATTTTCACTCTATGTGATAAAAGACAACTAGGTATGACAGGAGAGAGGGGGGTGGAGGGAGGGAGAGAGAGAGAGAAAGAAAGAGAGAAAAGTCTGAATTAAAGAATACTTCTTAAAAAAATGCAGTATAATTCTCAATAAAGAGAATAAGCCAATTATGTTTTAATGAACGAGTCAATTATTTAGGTTAAGTATTAAATTAAAATGTTTTATTTTTTAAAAGGTAAGGTATGATCCCTGCCCTTTTATGTACATAATTTAAGTTACTTGATAATTCCTTTTCTAAAGGGAATAATAATGATCATTATTTTCATATTAGTTAAGAATTTCTTTGTATACCACAACATAAAATGCATATAGAAAACTGAAATACCTTACTTTTGTATAGAGGGTACTCTGACGTGATTTCAATAGTGTGTGTGTGTGTGTGTGTGTGTGTGTGTACGTGAATAAGTTAGTGTGTATATGTGAGACAAACACAGATCGAGATAAGGACAGCTCTTGTTTCAAATGATAAAAAGTTTAGTTTTTTGATGGATCTTCCGGTAAGTTCTTTAAAATAGGGTTTTCAAGATTTATATCCTTTCAGGGTTTATGGTATCTTACCTAAACCTTTTAGATTCAGGGATGCTGTCTTACTTTTTGACACATATTAGTTTAAAAATCCCAAGCACATTATATAAAATACTTTAGTCCTAAAATCCTTGAAATAAAGGTATCATATAATTTAAAGAGAATAGTTTAAAACCAATACTTATTCATTCTTCAAACAGTTATAAGCATGTAGAAGACATACATACTGGCTCTGAGATTACAAATTTAAACAAAACACAATCACCTTAAAGAACTTAAATTAGTTCTGTACCAAATACCAGTACCTATGGAGGTCAAGCAGACACAATATTCATCTAACCTTTATGTAAAATCTCCCAATTTTAAAAGTATTAATGTATACTTTTTTTTCATCTAAAATATGCTATAGGTTGTCTCTGTTAGCCAGATCAGCCTTGGGCCACCAGTTTGCAACCTTTGGACTACTTGGAGGAATTTAACAATAAGTTAATTCACTGTAAGATAGAGCACATAAAAAGAATGAGAAAAACAATCAAATAAACAATTACCTTCTTACAACTTCTTTCCATCCTTCTTCCCTTTTTTGTCCACGCTTAGGACTTGCTACTGTTAACTTCCCATTTGGAGAGGAAAGGGGAGATGGACCAGATTTTGTGCAAGTGGACAGAGAATTACTGGTTACTTCACTGACAGTCTCTGACAATCTTTAACAGAGGGAAGAAAAGTATATTAAATATAGAACAGATGTTTAATTTTAAATGATAAAGGCAATCAACTACATAATTTTATTCTTTTATTTTTAGAATATGGTAAACAAATGTAGAACTTATTTTTCACTTTTCAATACTTAGTATAACATGAAGAGCCAATTTTTAAGAAGATACTATCTAGAGGTCAAATTTAACAAAGTTGAATCACAATAATAATCCCGGAGAAACCATAATCAATATTTTTCATGGGCTAAGTTTAACAACCAAAGTGAATTAATTATGTAGTAAAAATAATTTTATCTCTCATTAATACAAAATCTAAAAAATAACTTATTCTTCAAATGAAATGAAATTGTTCCTTCTTTAGCACAAAGACAAATCCTTGTTCTGCCAGTTGTTAACATGCTTGCTTTACCAAAAGATTCAGCAACAAAGTGTTTCATGATACTATAAATAGAAAGAGTGAAAATGTGAACTAACTTTACTGAAGCCTTGCCAGAAACAGGTTTTCTCTCCTCCTTTGGAAATGTAACCAGAACCGATGGCTGCTTTTTGTTGGTCACAGTAGTAGTGACCACAGCAGGTGAATGATTGTCACTCTTTCGGCTGCTGTTGCTGTTACTACTTTCATCACTGCAGCTGGAAATCCTCATGTTGTCACTGTCTCCACTCTCGCTGGTACTGCTGCTCTTGGACTCTCCGTTCACCTTCTCTGGCTGACTGTATGATATTGGTAGTGGATCATCAAATATAATTTGAACATTTTCTGGAGTAATTTTATTTTTCCTGTTTTTCCTCTTTGAACTGGTTGTAGTTATGGTGTTGTTCCTTTTACCATGGGAACCTGCCAAAGTTGTCCAGGTTGCAGATATACCTATGGTAGTAGTGGTTGTGGCACTTGGAGGCTCTGTCAAGACTTCAGGCTCATCTGTAAAAGTAGCAATACTGAATTAGCAAGTTCTAAGTTTTCTTAGCATATATTTAGCTTTAAGCACTTAAAAAAAAATAAACCCAGAAGTTACTCTACTACTGTTAAAGTCTTCAGTCATTCCAGCATTCATGAGTAATGAGATCGACATAACTGATCTATTCTCTGCCCTCAAGTCCTAAACAATGCACAGTAGGCAGTTGCAAGGAATATTTTGGGGACAACTTGGTAAATATGAATATATACTGCATATTACATATTTTATAAAATAATTAATTTTCTTGGGTGTAATAATGTTACTGTGGTTATGTAAAATACTGCTGTTTTTCTGGTAAATCCATACTCAAGTATTTAGGGGTGATTTCGCATGATGCGTACAACTTACATGCAAACTGTTCAAAAAAAGAGAGGAAAAAACATAGACAAAACAAATGTGCCAAAATGTTATAAGAATCCAGGTGACATTCAGTTGTTCATCATGCTAATCCTTAAACTTTTCTGTAGTTCAATT
Source organism: Hipposideros armiger (assembly GCF_001890085.2). Lineage (NCBI taxonomy): Eukaryota > Metazoa > Chordata > Mammalia > Chiroptera > Hipposideridae > Hipposideros > Hipposideros armiger. The sequence goes on from NW_017731789.1 coordinate 857,929, forward strand.
TTCAAAATAAAAGGCAGGAGGATGGAGAAATTCTCACACACACACACACACACACACACACACACACACACACACACACACACGGCATACATAATTCATAGTTCAATGGCAATGGTTTCTCCTCACAATTCCTCATCTCAAATAATCTTTTAGTTAGAATCTAGTTGAAAATAATTCCCTCATTTGAGAAAAATCTGAATATGGTCTGGACTGTGTTTTGATATATCAAATCAATGTTAATTTTTTTAGGTATTGTGACTATGTAAGCAAATGTCATTCTTAGGATGTGTGCTGAAGTTTTACAGGTGCAATGTCAGGATGTCTAAAACTTACTTTCAGATGGCTTAGAAAAAATATGTATACATATTTAAAGAGAAAAAAATGAAGTAAATATGGTAAAATGTTTATTTAAAAAATCTAGATGAGGTGTATTCAGGTGTTGGTTTTATCGTTCTTTCAACTTGTCTTTAGGTTTTACATGCTTCATAACAAAAAGCTGGGGACGAGTCGAATGAAAATAGCATATAAATACTTTAAGGGCTTAATAACTTAGAAATCTATTTTTATCTTAAGTTACTGATATTTAAGAAAATGTAATTTTCAATAGAATGTGTTATATGAAACAAATCAGGTGGTTGTTTAGAAAAAATACCTTCAACTTTATGTTTTTCTTTTTCTTGAGCAGCTTGGAGTTCAAAGTTCTCTTTATTTTTGGCTTCTATTTCTTCTAGTTTTCTTCTCTGTTCCTCCTTTTTCTTTCTTCTCTTTTCCTTCCTCTTTTCTCTTTTGGCAGCCAAAGCAAGCCTCCGGCTTTCTTCCCTCAGCTGTTAAAGGATCAATAAAACGGAATTATAACACTAGAATTACCATGGGAGAAACGTTGTCAGATAATATCATTTTATCATAAGGAAACTAGGATACCAGAAAATTCAAAGTTATATACTTCAATTCATTTTTTGATCAAGATCATATTCAAATCACTGTAAAAAGAAAATAATATTTTAAAGGGTTAATGTCAAAATAACGATAAAGAAATCTCATTTTAAAATGGGTGAAGGATAAAGAGATACATGACCTCATAATCACTAAAGAAATGTAAATTAAAATAACAAGATACCATGTTTTGTTCATTACTTTGGCAAAAATAAAAAGGATATCACATATCAGCATAAGTTTTGGAAAATGAGTTCTTTCCTATACTGCTATGGGTATAAATATTTATATTTTATAGGAAAGGTACATTGAAAGCCTTTATAAAATGACCATCTCTGGTGAAAAAATATATGTTCAATAACTTCCACTGCAAAACTAACTATAAGGGCAATAAATGGAAACAAGGTAAATCTATCAATGAGGGGCAGATAAATAAACAATAAACATTCACTGAATACTAACTAGGCAGCTATGAAAATGATTCTAAATATGTATTTGGGGAAATGCTCACAATTTACATCTGGTAGGAGGAAAAAAAGTCACACTGCAGACCAATGATCCCATTTATAGGGGAAGGGAACCCTTATATATGTCTATTTGAAGAAACACAAAAAAAACCACTAAAGATATAAATCAAAGGCTTGCTAGTGACTACCTCTAAAGTGTGGGAATGAAGAGATGTGGCAGAAAGATGGTAACTTTCAATTTTACTTTATATAACTACATATTGTTTCTATTTGTCAAAATGAGTACGTATTACTTTCATAGTCAAAAAAATTAAGAATAAGTTTAAAAGCCCAATAACATCTCTTAATAAGCTATTTTAACTATTAAATTTTCCTTTTTGGTTCATAAAGTGAAAAAAATCATCTTAGAACTATTTTGTTTGCATGTCCTCTAACAGATGTTTTCAAACTATGTACTCCCTGCCCATATTCTAGTGTTCTGTATGTGTAATTTATATGTATTTTAAATATTATATGCCAAAACAATGATACATAGTTTACAGAAAGTGTCGCAATATCCTAACTAATGAAACCAGAGCTCAGAGACAAGCTTATAAGCCAAAACAGACTTACTTTTTATTAGAAAACGTCTAACTTCATTTTTTTTTTAAGTCTTTTGCTAAAAACTCCTGCTTTTTCAAATTATCTGTTAGATGCCTGAAAGATTTTGCCCATCTTTAAAGTTTTTACACCTTGGGGCAAAGAACCATGATTACATTCTCTTGGGTGTAGGCATAAGTCTTTTGTTTCTGAAAAGGAATATAGTTAAGTAGAATCTGTAAAACACTGATATTTTTCTCAGGCAGACAGATTTCAGCAAAGGATACAAATGGAAGCTGAAGTTCTAGAAATTGTCTCAATTAGCACCTCCTAGAAAATGTTGTCGATCCTCCAGAAGTAAGTACACAAACCCCAGGTCTCAACACCAGGAGAGGAGCTTTTGACCTTTCAGGACTAGGAAGAAAACTAGGAAGTAATTGTTTGGTGACCTCCACCAGAGAGGAGCAGTAATATCTGATTGGTGATTTTGAAAAAAGGAACTGAGCATGTGTGGCTCGGCTCATTAAAAACAGCCTTGCTTTCCTGGGGCTAGCTGCCAGTCCTGAGGAAAAGTGCTTTCCCTGCCTGAGCTCCAGTGAGGGAGGCCTCTGGTTATCCTGTCTTGCTCTGATTTTGATGGACTGAATGGGTAAGTGTAAGAGGGAGAAGAGTGGAAGTGGGGGGAAGGGTGCGCCAGAAAAATATTTTTAAAGCAACTGAGGCTGTAGATATATATTAAGCCACTCAAATTCAGAATTAGGAATAATAAAACATATTTTAATCTTATCACGTCTGTACAAACCGAAAAGCCTTGAGAACTGTACAAAAAATAGCTTTTGGAGAAGCAATGTAACAAGTGAAATTTAAGACTTTTGGCTCAGCCAGGATGGGCTTATTTGTCTGAATTTTTAAAATTTGGTCCTGTGGCAGGAGGTAATTGTGATTGGCATTCAAAGGAGAGGAAGAACTTTTCAAAAAAAGTTTAAATCAGAACGCAGTCTTTTATCTAAACTCAGATGGCCCAGATGTGGGTGGGCATGTGGGTGGGCGTGATGGGCTAGGCTAGGTCTTAGTGTGTGGGTGTGGCTGGGTCTTAGGTATGCTAATGTCTCAGGCTTTATGTAGGTATTCAGTCAGTGGAGGCTGGCTTTCTGGCAACAGGAAAAGTCTAGATTATTAAGAGTTCAGCCCTAAGGGCTATTTACTCTTTTCAATTCTGAATTTCTAAGGCTGCTGCTTTGATAATCTCATAGATCTTACTAACCCTTTGGAATCACTAAAAAGTGGGGCACAAAATCAGGTCACAGGAAAACTTTTAGGGAGAGAAATGTCAAGACTGCGTGTGAAAGGACCTATAAAGCATGGAACTCTCTAAAACTAAGAATTAGATAAGATAGACACCGATTTAAGAGGCATAAATTTGCAGGTGGTAGATGAAACTAATGAAGGGAAACTTATAAGGGGAAGAAGCTATAACTATACGTGTGTGTGTGTGTGTAAGTACACACACACACACACACACACACACAAAGGGGTGCCACAAAATGTATACAAGTGGACACTTTGGTCAATGTTGCTTAAGCAGTAGTTCGCCATAATCAGAAGTGTCTGGACACTGATGGTAACCACTTTGAGCACTTCTTGTAAATTGCAGAAGTCAAACATGACTTGTATTCATCTTTTGTTATCGGTATATATTATCACAATTTTAATAGTTTTCCTTAAAGTGTGCGTATATATTTTTTGGCACTCTCTGTATATGGGGGGGTGGGGAGGGAAGATGCAATATTTAAAATGAAAAGTAAATGTAAGTTCAGGAAGGCATAATCAGGCACAGAAAAACCATCAGGAGAAAGAGACTTCAATGGGAAAAGAGTTTCATGATGGAGACAAATCAACACTGGTAATTATCACGAAGTATTAGTAAGAACTAAATAGAGTTAACAGGATTTGGCAGCTACGATGCCATTGGCGATCTCTGCCATAGTTCACTGAGTAGTGGGGGAGCGGACAAATGGTGCTGGACTGAGGCTTAAAAACCTTTAAAGTAGAATCAATAAGATTATTCTCTTAAAATATGTGGAGAAGGAATTAAAGTACTAAGTTCGAGGTAAAAAGTTGTAGGCAGAGGATAGGAGTTAATGAAACAGCAGACACTGAAAATAAAGGAGTACCAGAGAGGTGGTAATAACTGATACAAGACTCCAAACAGAACAGATGAAAACAGAGTAACTAAACCATCAGGATTCAAGCTGATCTGGAGGTACAGGAAAAGAGGGTTAGAACAGTCCACTTGCTACATTTTTTCACAAGATACTTGCCTGGACCTCATTTCACTTGCTAGGAACTGGGAATGTATGTGTGGGCGGGCAGAGACTTTGAAGAAAGAAGTCAAGCTGTAGAATAACCTCACTGTGGAAGAGAAAAGGGCACCCCAACTGGTGTTTTTTAATTGAGGGTTAAGGAAGCAAAGTAACATTTGAGAGTTAAGATTTTTAAGATGAGAATTTAAGGATTTAGCTGAAGAGGTGGTTGCGACTAAAGAAATACCGTCTGTAAATTTATATATGAAAGTGAATGAGATGTGTGAGGAGTAGAAAACCACAGTGATTGATGAGTTTGGAGAAGAGAGGAGGAAATGTTTGGGATTTCCCATGCAGACAATAAAGAGAGGCTGAAGATTTTTGAGAGTAAGGCAATCCCAGCTTAGAAAACTAAGGGAACTGTAGAAGAGTTACATTGGAAATAAGATGACAGAGGCAAAGGTATTTATTTATAAGGCAGGCTCTTAGGAAGCCTATGGCAATACTACAGGTGAGAAGAAAGAACTCAAGAGGATGGAACAGAAACCTCAAACAGAAACTTCCAAAGCTCAGTTAAAGGTCATGATGACACTGATATATAATTAAATATAGGGGGCTTAATATGTATCAGGCACTGACTAGGTTATGTTAATTTGTGACACTAACTTATTTGATGGGTGTAGGGAATGGGAAGCAAGGATAAGTGAGAAGCTGAAAGTGACATCAAGATTTCATTTCTGAACAATGGGTAGTGGTATCCACAGAAAGTCCTGGGGGAAGTAAGAAGCAGGATACAATGAAATTTATTGATAACTTGCTAAGTACTACACGGTGCTAGTCTCTTAAAACTCATCAGTAAACTAGACAAAAATATCTCTGCCCTCATGAAGCTTGGGAAGCTAACATTCAGTTGGAGGCGGGGAAGGAACAGATGATAAACATAATAAACACATTATAGTCGTCCCTCAGTAACCAAGGGGGATTGGTTCCAGGACCAGTTCCCACACCCCATGGATACCAAAATCCAAAGATGCTCAAGTCTCTTACATGAAATAGCACAGTATTTGCGTATAACCTACACACAGACTTCTCCTATGTATTTTAAATCATCTCTAGATGACCTGTAATATCTAATATAGTGTAAATGCTGTATAGTTGTAATACTGTATTTTTTTTAGGAAAAAGCGTACATGTTTGGTACAGACACAACCATGGTAGGCTTAACTACATAGTACATGTGAGCAACAACTTAACATTTTTTTCCCTCCAAATATATTCAATCCTCAGGCGAATTTGCATATGTGAAACCTGCAGATGGAAGGCAGACTGTACATAGTTCTTGAAAGGTGTTAAGTACAATGTAAACCAGGAATACTAGAGCAGGGGGAAGAGAAGTGTGTGTATGGAGACAGGTAAGGAAGGGGTTTTGATTTTAAATTGGGTGATCAGGGTAAGCCTCATGAAGGTGAAGTATAAGCAAACATCTAAAAGATGTGAAGTATTTCATGTAGAAAGAACAGCCAGTACAAACACTAAGTATGTTCAAGTAGGCCAGTGTAGCTGAGACTAGTAGAAAATGACTGTCAAGAGTATCAGGGGGCTTGCTCACCTGGGGCCTAGCAGAGCATTTTAAAGACTAGCTTTTTATTCTAAGGGTTTTCAGCAGAAGAGTGACATGATTTGATTTAAATGATTTAAGAGGATCACTCTAAATGCTAAACAGAGAATAAATAGTAATAATGGAATCAAGGAGACCAGTTAAATAACTACGGTGGTAATTAATACATGTAAGAGATGATATTAATGACTTAAACCAGGGTGAGAAGTCATAAAAAATGATTAGGATTCTAGATATAGTTCTAAAGCAAAGAAAAAGATTTTCTCACACAATAGAGGTCTGAGAGGGATCAAGGATGACTTTAAGGTTTTTGGCCTGAGCAATTACAAGACAGAGTTGTGGGTCTGGGGCGGGCCCACCCCTGGGAAGATCAGGAGTTCCCATTTAGACACGAGTATGAGATGTCTGTTAATCCAAATGGACACGCTGAGTAGCAAGTTGGGAATGTCAGACTGGTGTTTAGGGAAGATGTCTGAGCTAAAGATACAAATTTGGGACCAGCTGGTATATATTTAAAGTTAAGAAGCAAGATGAGGTGACCAATGGATAAAGAAGTACCGTATTTGCCGGCGTAGAAGACGATTTTTTGGCCCTGAAAAATATGCCTCCAAGTGGGGGGTCGTCTTATACGCCAGGTACACTTCGATAGACTGCCCATAGTGCTTGCCCCGTGCCATAGTGGCCTCCCGATGCCTGCCCACTTCATTCCACATACCGTTCAGGCATCAGCAGCGCTGCTGGGTGTATGCTCGGCTGTTATGCGATTTTGCTGTTATGCGATTTTACCACACTCGCAAAATCGCACACAGCCGACCATACACCCAGTATGATAGCGCAAAATCGCGAATCGCGATACCATACTGGGTGTATGGTCGGAAGAGGGGGTAGTCTTATACGGCGAGTATATAACAAACTCTGTATTTTGAGTGGAAATGTTAGGGGGTCGTCTTATACGCCCAGCCGTCTTATACGCCAGCAAATACGGTACATCATGTAATGAGTTAAAGGGCTGACTAAGAGGGGAGATGAGGAGGAACTAGCAAAGGAGGCACAGAAGAAACATCCAGAAAGGTAGGAGAAAAACCTCAAGTGTGTAGTGTAATGGAGGCCAAGTGAAGAGAGTATGTCAGGTGTTATTAGGCTTAGTACTATAAGGATAGAGAAGTAATCATTGAATTTAGCTACATGAAAGTAACTGGAAACCATAAAAGCATAGTTTTTTGTGGTGGAGTTATGGGAGTAAGAGCCTGGCAGGAGTAGATTCAAAAAAGAGGAAGAATTGGAGACAGTCAAAATAGACAAGGGATTTTGCTGCAAAGTGGAGTAAAGAAATGGACTTGTGCTGAAAACTGGGGAGGGGAAGGGTTGGAGGAATAAAAGGTTTTTTTAAGATTGGAGAAATAAGCTTGTATGATGATGAGAATGATCTAGGGGAGGGGGACAAATGATAGGAGAAAGAAAATCGCTACAACAATGCTTTGAATAAGGGAGACCAGATGGGATCTAGTTCACAAGTGGAGGCACTGGTTACAAAAAGTTTATTTAGTAACTAGTAGAAAGTATATGGGTACAGGGATTGGTGAGTGGGTAGATGGGGTGGGAAAAGTCTTCAGCCGTTCTCTTCTGATGCTTCAGTTTTCTCATTTATGTAGAATGCTAGGTGATCAACTGAGGTGAGGGGAGGATGTATTGGAAGTCAAAAGCTAAAGGAGAAAGTAATGAACAGTGGTGTAGATGAGTGGGTCAATTAAACTAAGGCAATGTAGAATGACTACCGAGAGCATTAAAGAGTTCACTGTCACACATTTATAGAAAAATTAAGTCATCAAGGTTGAATGTTTTGTTTTGTTTCTAGACACATTTAGTTACTGGGGTACAGGTGAGAATAAGGAGAAAGGAAAGAGTAAGGAACAGTGAAGGGTGGTAGAATAAATGGATCCTATAATTTATTGGTAGGCAGGGTGTTGCCAGGATTGTTAGAAGTAGAATTCTAGAAAGGAGTAAAGCTGAAAAGATAGAAGTTTACCAGAGAATGAAATGCATAAAATTGAAATTGAGGGATGGGCATATTGAAAGCTTCTGGTGATGGCAAATCCAACTGAAAATATCTATTAGGAATATTTTAAAAATATACCCTACATAGCTCTGTTCCCTAAAAGGTTATGAAAGTTTACAAAGAAAAAGGCAGGGAGAGAAACAATAAGTAATAGAAGTGGAATGGTGAACAAATATAAGAAATGCAAACCAACAGTATGCATGAAAGGGTTCTTCTAACAGCCAAGACATAACCTAGTTGTTAATGTCCTAAGAGAAAACAAGCAGTTAAATATGAGGATTCTACAGTTCGACCACATGAACTGCTCCAGAGTGAAGACTCTACCACATAGTAAATGTTTGCTGAATAATGATAAGGCAGTGAATCTGAGAAATATAATGTGCAGTATTCTCAGCAGCAGTTTTTACAATCCTAATAATCAAAATTTTCAAATGAGAAAGGCTGATCAAAGAAGGATTTTTATACAAGCAATAAATTATCCATGCAGAACATCAACTTATGCCAGACAAAATAAACACCAGTGATGTTTCTAATCTGAAATAAATGGAGCCAGAATGTACTGACTCTCAAAAGACAAAAAAGTATTTTCCTACGTGTAAACCGGAACTAAAAAACAGTGAACCAAACCCAATCAGATCCCAATCTAGCAATTTTTCAAAAGGAAATACTAAACTAGAGGTCGCGAGAAGAGCCTACTCAGTAATTTAGAATTCTATCTATACACCACCCCCATTCAAAGCTATTTATAAAGTATCAGTGCATGTGGAAGAATCAATTAACATCCAATTAATTTATGATTAAGAATTATCACCTTTGAGTTTTAATACAATGGAAAAATGTGTAATGACATTTGAAACAAGTTCCTTTAGACTTGATTTAAATCTGAGGTTTTGAAAACATGAATATCAAGGTTAAGAAATGCTGGCAAGAACTCAAGAAAATGACACTCATGTATTGCTGATGGTGGTAGGATAATACTTTGAAAGTATCAAATTTATAATATATTGACCCAAGTGAAGAAGCTTGCTCCATAAAAATAAAAGCCCCAAAAATATAAGAAAATATGTATAAGGCTATTTATTGCAAAATTATTTGTAGTGACAAAAAGCTGGACACAAACTTACTATGGAGTTTATTTGGCAGTCATTTAAATCACAATCAACTGACAATATCCATCAGTTACTGAGAGGAAAAGCAAGTATTTGAGTAATCTGCATGATTCTGGTTATTATTTTCTTTTTTTAGCTGAGCCATCCTGTCACCTGTTGGCAGCTCAGCAGCAGCTCAGCTCGGGCCGTGAATCAAACCGGCGACCCTGTTGCTCAGAGCTCGCACTCTTGGGTGAGCTCTTAACCAGCTGAGCCACTCGGTCGGCCTATGATTCTGTTTTTTAGAAAATTACACCATCTCCATATTTAATTGTTCACTAAATATTTGAGTACCTACAACATGCCAAGGCACTATTCTGTGGTGCAAACATTCTAGTGGTAGAGAGACAAACAAGATAACTAAATAAAATACAGTATTTAGAATGTCAGAAAGTAAAAATAAAGAGGGGAGGGAAGTAGAGCAGGAAGAGTGCTTGTGGAAGAGTGACTAAAATATGCGGTATCTGAAAGGGACACTGAAGGCAGACGACACAGCAAGAGCAAAAAAAGGATAGTCAGTTTGGATGAAGCAACGTGACCAGGAGAAACTAATAAAAAAATAAGATCAGAGAGGTGTAAGGAGTAGTGTGGGTGGGCAGATCATGTAGGATCCTAAAAGTCTTTATAGGTAACTGCAGAGATAGAACTTTAGTTACCTTACAGTGATGACATTATGTTTTTCTTTAGTTATCTTTACATATTTCACAGTTTAAATAGAACACATTATTGTAATAAAGAAAAAAATATTGAAGTTGATTGAGAACAGATATCCTTAATAGGATATCTCCTAACAGCTGCTTCCTCCTTTGTTAATCCACAGGTATGCAATAAATCCCTAAATGTATTTAATGTAATGTATAAATATCAGAGGAATGAAATAATTAAAGATTTTATTTATTCATAAAAATGCAAAAAGAAACAATTCATAAAATAACTGTTACTTGGAGATTTTAACATTTAAAAGTAAGACAGTAATGCAAAAACAGCATATTATAATACTTTAGAAATAAAGAACTAAGTGGTAGGTTACCTTCCATTACGGAAGGAGAGAGGGAACCAGGGAATTTCCTTCTAGGAATCAAGAATAGAATGAAAAAACTGGGTTCAATCCTAGCCTAGCTTAGGTAGGTTACTTAACTTCTTAATCCATAATATGAGGGAAACAATGAGACGACTGAAATAATATGTATTCTATCATAAAACTTGATCCTATTCTATTGCCTGGTATTTAGTAGGCATTTCAGTACATATTAGATGAAACCAAATGTAAAAACAGGTCACATAATAGTTACAGTGTCTATAAGAATAAGTGCTCATATTTTCTTAAAAACTTGAAAACGGCCAAAAAAACTAACTTTTGTTTGATCAGAGTCTTAACCAGAATTTCTTTTAAAATGAAGAACCTCCAATATTAAATAGTTTCCAGAAAATAACAGTGTATTTCACATTTAAACTAGAAAAAAATGTTTAGAATAATCCGTATTTTCTTTATGCAACATGAAATAATGAAATATATAGCTTAACAAAGTCAGCAAGTATAACAGAAAAAAATGGACCCTACTCAAATCTAAAAGGTTTGTAATTATCACTATATATCCTTTACAAATTTAAACAGTACATGCTAAATTTTTAGTATTTTTAACCTTTTTATAGAAGATGAAATATGGCAGAATATGTATTCCATAATATTCACGGCCAACCAATTCTTTTCCTGCTGTGATTACTATTTCTCTTACATTCTAGAGCACAGAATTATTGACAGGAAGGGGGAATAAAGAAGGAGCTATGGGATTGTCCAAACTATGTTGTTTGGGGTATTCTATTCCCCTTGGGAATAGATGGGAATGATGCTGTAGTCTGCCTGAAGAGAATACAAGAAAAATCATCCATTTAAAAAATGTACTCATTAAACATTCCACCAAGTGGTTCTATTTCACTAGCTGGTTAAGCCTTAGTAGTGCATTGGGTACTTCTAGTAAATCTGCTGGCAACAAATTACAAGGTCTAGGATGAATGAAGTATAGATTTGGATGGGAATTAAGAGCTCATTAGTTGAGATATGATTAAAATTTTTAGAACACTTGAGGCTAGGTTTTCTGACTTCCAGATCACTGTAGTTCCTATAATAAAATTTAATTTGAATACAAATTTTAATGGTATTTAAAATACTCATAATTCTCTACTATTTGAGCCAAACTTGGAGAGAAAATCATGTACATAATTTAAAGCATAAATAACAACAAAATGAAACAAAACAAAGAGTAGATTGCAAATTAGAGGAGGGAAAAGCAGGAAGGAAAAAAGTAGGTATTTTCCACATGTAAAGGTTACCATTACCTTTTCCAAGTCTAACTCCTCTAACAAAATGCTGGCATTTTTGTTTGCTTCAGCAGCCTGTCTATCTTTGGCTTGTACTATTGATTCCATACAAAGATGACACTTCTTCAGCATCTCCTAAAATGAAAAATTAAGATGTTTCCAGCCTCAAAAAAGCAATTCACATTTAGAGATATTCCTGAAAACATGAAGATATTAATTAAAGTACCTGAATGAACAGAAACAATAAAGATCCCTGGTAGGGCAAAAAAGAGTGCGAATAAAAGCATATTTTTAAAAATACACAAGCAAAGAGCCTCTACTGTTCTTCAAATAATATCCATTTGATTGGTACTTTGCAAACTAAATATTTACTCCTATAATACAATACAAGGAGTCATACAGTGATAATTTATCTTAGCTGGTTAGTGGGCTTAAGGAAAAGGTCAATGCCAATGAAAAAGCAAATTATACAAATTTTAAAGTACTTAATTGGCAAGAACTGTTCTCATATTTAAGCCTTGTTGCTACAATTTCATGTGAAAGAATCACTCATTAAAAAACTCATAAGTCATATTTATAGACTCTTCTCAGTGATTTTATTCTCAAAAATACTGTTTTTGACAGAAAAGGAATATTGCTCTACTAAGACAAAAGCTTTATTTTTAATCTCCTCCCCTCCAAAAAACCCAGTGGTATCCAGGAATCTAGAGGCAGGCGACAGTGAAGTACCATATTTTCTAATGTATAAGACGCACCTTAATTTTGGGGCCCAAAATTTGAAATGTATTATTACATCAAGTTATTGAACTCAAGTTTTATTCATCATAAAATTCATAGAACTCCTCATCACTGTCAAAACTCCCAACCAGGGGCCGGCTGAGTGGCTCAGTTGGTTAAGAGCTCACTCAAGAGTTTGAGCTCTGAGCAGTAGCGGTTCGAGTTCAGGCCCGAGCTGAGCAGCCGCTGAGCTGCCAACAGGTGGCAGGATGGCTCAGCTAAAATAAAAAACAAAAAAACAAAAAAAAACTCCCAACCATTAGCTTGTCTTCATCTGTGTCTAATGACGAATCAGTCTTCATATATTGCCTCGTCCTCAGCGAGAAATACAAATAAAAAAACCCCCACTACAACCACTGTATAAGACGCACCGAGTTTTTAGACCCCAAATTTTTCGAATAAGGGTGCATCTTATACATGGGGAAATACGGTACCTATGTTAAATAAAACCTACAGGGGAAAGCTGCTCACTATTATGTAATAATGGCTGAGAAAATGTAATAGAAAGACATTTTTAGATTCTTTTTAACCTCTTTGGGTTTTCACAGCATGTTTTAGGATTTTATTCAAATATTAGGATAAACTCAAAATCAAACATCACCAGTGGAAAATCTCAATTAGATCTCTAATGGGATTTATTTTATCTTCCCTACTTTTCCTTGAAAAATCCTAGCTAGTTCATTCTTAAGCTGACAGTTACTCCAACTTTTATATTATGTTGAAGACATTAAAGTTTCCTTCCCATGATTAAACGTACTATGTTCATTTGTGTTTAGTTATTTTAAAAAATCCACTGGGCTTATTCCTCTCAGAATGGATATTAGTTTGGCTAAACATATATAGATTATAGCACTAATGAATAATAACAATATTTGCTTTAGGTTGTTTAGTGTTTACATAAAATTAAATTAGTTCAGAGTACTATTTAGAAAGATAAAAGTAATTCCATCACAGAGAATGGTTTACTGCTTCATTAGTAAGTAATCTGAAGAGTCTCTTAAATAGCTAGCATACTTCCTTCCCAAATACTAGATAAATGAAAATTGCTATATACACACATTATTGTTCAAACTACAACTTTTTTCTTAGCACGGGATACATGTATATAAAGCCAAAGGGGATCACTAACTCATACAGTGGGATGAATTTGATCAATATATTACCTTATCAGTGATGGTTGCTATGTACCTCATACATTCAGAATCTGATGGAAACTGATTGACTTCTTTGACTAAGTAGCGCACCACCTTCACATGACCCTAAAAAATAGATATTAATGTCAGACTTAAAACAGACTCTAACAGGATTCAATAAATCTACAGTCTGTCTTAATTAAGATTACTTTCCCATTAGTGCTACTAAAAATAAAGACTTAATTGGGTATTTTTTGCACTGTAAATGAAAAAGAGGCTTTGGTTCAAATAAATTAAATCTACTTTCATTTTCATCTCAAAAAAGTACAGAATAACCTAACTTAAAATCTAAATCACTCTGAATTTAAAAAGTCAGTATGAAGAAATGGGGGGAAAATGCTGAAAGGAAAAAATACTCATCTTCTTTACTTAGCTAACGCAGTAGAAAAGAGCATCTTGTTTCAATTCTAAGCATTAAAAAGTAGAAATAACAGTTTGTTCTTTCAGATAAAAACAATGCATAGCACTGTACTAGGTAGTGTGCAAGAATAAAATGCATTTTCCTAAAGCATGAACTATGAGTATATTATTTACTGTAACAGCTCACTAAAGTTCAAAATCTTCAGACCAGCATTCAAGAGGCTTTCCACTCTCTTCAATCCACACTTTTGCTTTCTGACACAATACCTATAAGTTAGCCTGTCTGGATAAGCTGTTTATATTCAGTATACTTCTCCAATTGCATCTATCCCTTCCTTTTAATCTGCACCTTTTTAAACTATCCTTATCTTTTAATGAATAGCTCAAATGCTATTTGCATCATTTTTCCATATCTCACCAACACTTCTACAGTATTTAAACTATTTAAATGGGACAACTCACAGTTACTTGACTCTATGTGGATCTCACCTTTCTGATTAAATCACACACTAAAAAAAAAAAAAACTGCTGCACTCCATACAATGTAATATCCCAACTATTACAGTTATACATGGTAGGTATTAAAAAAATAGTGGAATGAATTAAAGAGTATAAAAGATAAGCACTACTCTTAAGGAGCTACGTCTACTTGGAAAGATAAGATATATATGTTAGATATTAGAGTAGTAACAAGATAAACATTTGTCAAAATAAATGATGAAAATAATAACAGATTGTAGAACTTCTACAACTTTTAGGAGATTATGGTATCTAAAATAGAATGGGAAGAGGTTTTGTAAAGGGGCAGATTTAAACCATAAGGAAAGAATGAATAAATTTGGAAAAATTAGGAAGGACATGGGCAGTCCTAAGATGAGAACAAAGGTAATGTGGGCGGCAAGGACAAAGGAAAGACCAAGCAAGGGGAAGACTTCACATTAGGGACTCATGATGAGATGAGCTCTAGAGCACCAGATTGCAGCTTTGAATAACACACTGAGATTGGATTTCAAAGTATTAGAGAGCAGGGAGACAGGAAAAGGTTCTTGAAGAGGATGCTAACATAGTTGTATGGTTAAGAAGATTAACTTGATAATGATATGCTAGTTTGCTTGGAGAAGAGGTAGGTAGGTAGACAGTGAGAAAAAATAAGTTTGATTGGTGAGGAAAAAGAAATACAGAGTCAGTAGCTACATAATCTAGAACACCCAGGGAAGAGGTGGTATAAAGAGCCGGAGTCAAAGAGAATACTAACTGAAAAAGGAAGCAACTATTTCTGCAATTTATATAGCAAAAATTCTCAATATAACAAAACAATCTACAAGGGATTTTACATACATGTCTCAGAATGACAAAACTCAAAATTATAATCCTTGAGATATTAATCTGGTGTTCTAACAAACTAAAATTCCATTTAAACCAAATCATTAAATCAAATTACTTATACACAGCCTATGCTATGCACCAGAGAAAGAGAAAGTTTCTCTCGCTTTCATAAAATTTATTTCTACTTGTATACTTGATTTTCAGTAGTTTCAGATATTGGCAGCTGGTTTTCATTATTCAATTCCTTTTTTCCAACTCATCAGTTACACTTAATTGGATTTACATGTTGTGGAAGATAAAGATGGTAACTAGATTGTGAAAATACTGCTTGGAACAACTTTTTAAAAATGTACTTAACATTTATGTCCAATATGGGTGATATTAATAGCTTTTCTGAGATACCTGTATCTACCTTTCCATGTTGCCATCAGTGATTATTTGCTTATTATTTGACTGTTTTCATCGCTTATATTAAATCCTAAAATGAGAGTCTATGGTAATCATCACACTGTGTACTTCATAGCCTAACTGAAAAACATCCATGTGAATGAGGATGAAAGGCTTCTACCTTTCTAAATGCTGCCATGAGAGGAGTTATCTTGCGGTTATCTGCTGCATCCACATCTGCACCTGCTTGCACCAATAACTGAACCACATCAAGGTGTCCACCATTTGCTGCTAGCCACAATGGAGTGTTCCCCTTCTTGTTACGTACATCAATGTGAGCTCCCCTAAATAGATGACACATATATCATGGTTTAAAATGAAATGGAATGACATAGCTAATGATAAAAATCAACTATTAACTTGTGAAAATATCCTGTAAAGATAAAAACTGTTTAACATTCAAGGACTAAAATGCATTTTCTCTCAAAATAACATTATAAGGAATTTTTAGTCATCAAATAAAAGGCCACTGAATTAAAAAATAATTGCTTTTTATTTTAAAAATAATTTTGAGTTTCAAATCCTGAGAAAATGTGAAATTTTATTTAGTGAAAAATGAAAGTACATCTTGTTAATATCATAATCAATATTAAATAAACAGTATCCTAGAGACACAAACAGCAATTGTATCATTTTCAACTTATTTGTATTCATGTACTTGTAGCTTCAGAAAAGAATGAATCTAAAAATAACATGCAGATTTAGAGCTCAGTGGGAACAGATAAGACTCACGGTGAATAACAGTAGTGATAATAGCTATTACTAACTACTACTGCTTAGGACACCATGGCAAAGGTCTTTAGGAAATCCAACTAAGCAGACAAGCATCTTTGGAAGTCTGGCAGGCAACTTCCAAGTGACTGAAAGCAGAAACTAGTCTGGATCTTCCCTGATACCTTGAACAGTTCCTTAACTGTCACTCAAAACCCCTAGTTACTATAAAGAACAAAAAAAATCAACAATGAAGATTTAGATTATTGCGAGGCTTTTAAGACTTGGAGAGGTACTCTCTAAAAAACTGCGCCGGAGATGTGAATATGGATGACAACAGCTGCATGGATGTTCAGATTGCTCATTATAGCACTTTAAAAATGTATACACACACAAGAAAGGAAGAAAAATATTTCTAAGTTGCATTGAAAAAAATCATAGCTCTAGATGGGTGGGAAATAACAGAGGTAGCTTTAAAAAATAAAACAAAACATGCACTTGTAGTCCATAGAAGTAATCACATTTGATTTTTTAACAGTACAATTTGCCCAGAGAGAATAGTAATCACTAGTAACACCACGTTCATCTAAGAAGGGTATGGTAACATCATACCTGCCAATGAGAAGCTCACAGAATTTATAATGCCCTTTATCTGCTGCTATGGTTAAAGCTGTATCTCTCGAGGAGGGCACTGGAGGAGCATTAACATCAGCACCTTTATCCAAAAGAACTCGGCCAACCTCTGCATATCCGCCAGAGGCAGCTTCCATTAGTGGTGTGAGTCCAGTCTAGGTTGAGCAAAAAATAAAACACAACAACACATAAGACAGTAGGAAGAGCTAAAAGGTTAAAAAACAACCATCTGGGAGAGCAATATGTATAGTTGTTACAAAGACTCAACTAAATTTCAGCACTGACGCTACTGGCCTCTTGGAATTACAGTGTGATCTATTAAAAGCAGGTAATTTTACCTAATGTCAGTTTGTTGTGAAAAAAAATATCCGTGTAAGATGCAAGCACTTGGCATATAACTGGCACATAATCAGCAATAAATCCATGTATAAATCGCAGACTTTTTCTTACCTTGGCTCTGTGTTCTACATTTGCTTTTCTATCGAGCAGAAGACTAACCACTTCAGTTCTTCCTTGGAAGCAGGCTAAGGTAAGGGCAGTGTTCCGATTGGTTTCTATTTGAGCATTTATGTCAGAGCCCATGTCTAATAGAAGCTTAACAGCAGCTGTGTGCCCATTCATAGCTGCTAACATCAGAGGAGAAATGCCCAATTTGCTACCAGTTCTGAGGATGCAGGTATGGGGGAAACAAAAGGGAAAATAAACATTTTAAACGTCTCAGAAAAATTGGATGACAATACAGAATTCTATTTCAGGATTTACTTAAGGTTCTTTACTTTGCAGGACTTAGAATAATCATTTTTCTCGGCTCTAGTAAGTCTCTGAGATTTTAACAAGACTCCATTAGAAATGATTTACCACCTAGAACTAGAATACTTTCTGTATCTCATTCAACATAATGACTTGGGCTGAAAAATAATTATTAAATTATTAGGATATTATTAAAATGGACTTTCCATCCTAAAGCACATTTACTTAATAAAAACTCATAAGACAGATGTGTTTACTTTTAGTACCATAAGAAAAGAAGTAATTGATGGTTTTTCCAGTTCTATGTAAACAGTTTTAAATATGTAAATAAAATTAATCTTAAAAATCTCTTAATTTGCATTCTAAATTTGTAATGAAGGCATTTCCTAAATATGGCATTTAAAAGATAATTGTTCTACAAATATCTTTAACATAACACTCTTAAAAGGCTTGTAGAGAGAGAACAAAACTTGCCTAGAATTAATCTCGGCTCCTGCATTTAGTAATATTTTGATAATGTTCACATAGCCACCAGAAGCAGCCAGGCTTAGAGGTGTGTAATCAGAAACATTCCTGTGCTCTTTATTTGCCCCTCGAGCTAACAACAGCTCCACCACCTGAAAAAGGAAAAAGGGAAAAAAATGTTTTCTTCTTACGTTGAGACAATTTACAAGATGTATATTTCTGATTTCTCTTTTTCTGGTATATTGTGTAACCAAAGAAGGCAAAATCCTTCTTTCACCGAACTTTGCACAAAATCAGCCCCAAATGATAGCAAGTAGTCTTAGAAACGAACAGAGAGCTTCTCAAGTAAAATCCATTTTGGAGCCTGTTGAAATCGCAGTGTGTTCATGAAAACATCTGGACCTCATGTGTTGTTGTGCAATGCTATTTTGGGAATAGTATTTGTGTTATTCCACTAGGTATTGGTAAAATAGAGTAAGATATTTTTTATTTAAATATGTCTTTAAAATATTTTTTAAACTTACAATCAATAAATGTTTTTTAAAAAAATTGGAAAAAAGCTAACGCTTATTTTTTTCCAATATTTTATTATAAAAATTTTCAAACACAGAAAAGTTGAAAAAAATTTACATATACTAGTGAGTAGATTCTACAATTAATATTCTACTATACTTAATCAAATCTATTTGTCCATCATTTTTTGACAAATTTTATTTCAAAGTAAACTGCAGATACCTGCAATTTCCCTTAAATACATCAGCATGTATATCATTAACCAGACTGTATTTCATATTTGTTTTCAGTTTTTTAGGTGAAATTGTAGGTAAAATTTAGGTCAAACAATAAATGCTCAAAACTTACATGTACATTCACTGAATACAGACAAATGCATAAACCTAATGTAATTTAAATCTGTTATTTATTCATGCCCCTTTCCCAGTCAATCCCACCCACAGATCAGTTTCATCTATCTTGGAACTTCATACTAATGAAACCAGTGTTTGAGAGTCATTTGTGTGTATTGGGTAGCATTCCATTAAATGAATATGCGATAGATTACCTAGTCTACTGATGAACATCTTTGCCACTTCTAGTTTTTGGCAATTTTGAATAAAGTTGCCATGAACATTCTTGTGAAAATATATTTTTATTGCTCACAGGTTCCACCTAGTAGTACAATTTCTAGGTGTGTGTTCAGTTATAAGAAATCGCCAAACTTTTTCCTAAAGTGGCTGTATTACCTAACACTTCTATCAACAATGAGTGAGTTCTGGTTTCTCCACATCCTTGGCAACATCTGGTATTGTCAGTCTTATAATTTTAGCCATTCTAGTGGTTGTGTGGTGGTATCCTACTGGGGTCTTAATCTGCATTACCTGATAGCTAAAAATATTTGGCATTTAAGTGCTTATCGGCCATTCACAGATCTTTTGTCCATTATGCCATTTAATGTACCAAACTACTCTTTGACACAAGTACTAGTATTTTTATCTTCCTTTTACAAATGATGCATTTTAAAGTTAAAGATTGTTCAAGATCATAGCTCTTACCCTTGTTCTTACTATTAATAATATATCCTAAAATACTAACCGGGAAATAACAAATAAATGTTAATGAGCAGTGCTTTGTCTTACATATCTGCTAAAACTTGACTTGTTTGAATAAAGCTATGACCAATTTTAGATATCACTATTTTTGCTTTTAGAGTCAGTAAAACTAGGTGGCTTATGTGACAAGACCACCTAGACTTGTGTATAAAAACAAGACCAAAAAAATGGCATTAGGCTATCTTATTTTACAAAGAGTCCCTAAGCAATAAAGTAGGAAACCATAATCATATTTCTAAAGTTTTCTGAATTCCATTATGCAGAGATAACCAATCTTAGTTATCTCTCAGAGGGAATGGACTATTTCCCAAAAGTAATAAACATTCAATATAGAAGAAATTAGTTTGTGATTTTATAGTAAAATGACTTTCCAACATTTTACTAATTACTTCAAAATACCTAACTGTTCTAGTAACACCAAATCAAAGCAACAGAGTGTTATAGGCAAAATTATTACCCTAAGACTTCAATAACTGTTATAACCTCATCTGTAACATTTTAATATGAAAACAAAGACTACAGAGTACACTGTAGGTTTTAATATTGCTTCGAAATGAAGGAAATCAATTGATTTCTTTTTGATGCAACATTGAAAAATTTATTATATGAAGCAATGATTATTTCAAGCTGCATAATGATTGACAATTTCAGTTAAGTCAAAATTTTACTTTCATTATATTTCAAAACAGCATTTACATTTCTGACTGATTTAAGGCTTTTCCATTTAAATGTTATCTAATTGCAAAAATTTTCAACCATCGCATTTCAATTTGAGATTAACAGAGATCTCTATTTTCTTCTGATGTAGAAATAATTTATCAAATAGCTTATTTTTTACTATCTTAATATTATTTGGTTTAAAATTCTTTTAACAGGGCCGGCCGAGTGGCTCAGCTGGTTAAGAGCTCGCTTGGGAGCACCAGCTCTGAGCAGCAGGGCTGTAGTTCGGATCCCACATTGAGGGCCAGTGATGCTCGCCCTCTACAGCTAAGATGATGAACAACAGCTCGACCTGGAGCTGGGCTGCTGTGAGTCACCGGCGGCGTAGGCTACAGCGGGGCTGCAGTGAGCTACCGTGAGTGGCTGGCAGCCAGTGTGAGCAGCTGGCAGCCGCTGTGAGCGGCTGACTAATGACCAGCGACCGATCGCTTCACCCGGGAAGAGCACAATGATCATACCAACATGGGCCAGTGAACCGACATCCTCCATAACTAGACTGAAGAGCAAAAACAGCAATTTGTGTACCTGTCTGTTCCCCTCCCCCTAATTCCCCAATAAAATCTCTTAAAAAAAAAATTCTTTTAACATATCAATCACCTTTACCGTGGAGTACAGGAAAAAAAAAAAGACACAAACACATTCACATTATCAACCAGAAGGAACAGCAAAGAAGGTCTTTTGTGCAGAATATCTACAGTAGTAAATGCATCTAAGTAGCCACACATATAATATCTATTCCAACTATATAGGAGCAAATATGGACATAATAATGGCAAACAACTGCATGAAAAAAACTTACGCTGGTATTACCACTGAGCTCCAATTCTTTTTAATCCAAAAGATAAGGGCACACCAACCCCAATCTTTCTATACATACTCGTATATTAGATTTCCCATTCTTTCTGTGCAGGAATTATTCTTTTAAAAAATTTAATTTACTAGTTTAGTAAAAACCTTAGTGATTTTAACTGATTACAGTTCAATAGAACCTGGTGTACTATAACAGGTGAAGGGGCAAGGGGAGGCCAGTTTAAGATGAGCAAATAGAAAAGTAACAGTCCACCAGTTTGCTGGTCACTGTACTTTTACATATAATATTTATATATAATACTTTTAAAAATAATATTTCAGGAAGAATACTGACATAGTATGTGGAATTGCCAGGTGAAGTGTTTGGAAAAGCTATTCTCAAGTTAACAATGAAAAGAACAGGACATGTTTCAAATAGAAAATAGGTGACTATCGGGCCGGCCGAGTGGCGCAATGGTTAAGAACTTGCTTGGGATGCCAGAGGGCCCCGGTTCGGATCCCACATATGAGGGCCAGTGACACTGCCCTTCACAGCTAAGATGCTGAACAACAGCTCAACCTGGAGCTTGGCTGCCGTGAGTCACCGGCGACGGCGTGGGCTGCAGTCCCTGTGGCAGTGGATTGCCATGGGCTACATGCCGTGTGTGGCCAGCAGCCAGCGTGAGCGGCCAGCAGCCAGCGTGAGCGGCCAGCAGCCGCAGTGAGCGGCCGTCCAGAAGCCGGCGACTGATCTGCCTCGCCAAGAAGAGCGCAATGATGGTGCCAACTTGGGCCAGTGAAGCAACATCCTCCACAACTAGATAAAGAACAAAACGACAGCAACTTGTCTGTTCCCCTTTCCCCAATTCCCCAGCACTGTTCCCATCCCCCCAATTCCCCAATAAAAAAATCTTTAAAAAAAAGAAAAAGAAAAAGAAAATAGGTGACTATCGAATACAGACTCAAATATC
Source organism: Hipposideros armiger (assembly GCF_001890085.2). Classification (NCBI taxonomy): domain Eukaryota; kingdom Metazoa; phylum Chordata; class Mammalia; order Chiroptera; family Hipposideridae; genus Hipposideros; species Hipposideros armiger. The sequence goes on from NW_017731789.1 coordinate 880,101, forward strand.
TGAAGATACAGGAGGATACAAAACGTCTGTCCATTAGTTCAAAGGAGAGAGTTAGAAATAGTGGGGAAACTTAGGGAAGGCATACTTCAGGCTTGATAAATAGGAGAACTTTATATATAATAATTAGGATGGTGGGGAAAAAAGAAAGAAAATTATTTTAATCTGAGTAGGAAACTGACCTGAGCGACCTAGGGTGCATCCTAAATCTAAGATTGAACAACTCCCCGAGTGAGAAGATGTCAATCTATAGACAGCACGACTAGTTAATCGAAACCTTAAATCCATTGTACATAGGATTAGATTTCAAAAATGAATTTTAAAAATGAGGTTATCCAGCTAATTATTTAATGCTGGAAGAAAACACACAAGGGACTATAAACTATACTTTCTTGGGTCTACACATGATGACACCAACTATTCTACATTCCTTAAAACTACAAGGTTGTATGATCTTATCTCAGGATCTTTTCTCCAGAGTTGAGACACAGTGGGGAATAATTAGAAGACGCAAGTCCTCAGAACAACTGAAAATTGAATACTCTTATTTCCCTACTAATTTTATACATACAGAGCAATAGAAGCTGGTGAGCTTAACCTTTCATGCTAGGTACTCTGAGACAGGAAAAGATAAGTGAATATAGGCCCTGCTTATCAGGATCTTACTGACTTGATTTGTAATGTCTTAATCCTTCCCTTAGCCCAGCAGTTCTCAACCTGTGGATCGCGACCCCTTTGGGGGGGTCGAACGACCCTTTCACAGGGGTCGCCTAAGACCATTGAAAAAAGATATTTACATTACGATTCATAACAGTAGCAAAATTACAGTTATAGAGTAGCAACGAAAATAATTTTATGGTTGGGGGGTCACCACAACATGAGGAACTGTATTAAGGGGTCGCGGCATTAGGAAGGTTGAGAACCGCTGCCTTAGCCTGCATGCAGCACACAGGTATTCCTATGGCAGGTACCCCTGTCAGATGAGTGGGATAATAAACAAGAAATGATTTTTCTGGCACAATAGCTTATGCTAACACTGATACTTGTCCTTTTGCTAATAGATAATAGTTTCAGTTACGGTGATAAATCTAAAATGTCAATCCTTTGTTCCCATAAAATCATGTTAAGTTAAAGCATACATTTGCTAAACAGATGGGGGAAAAATTACACTGGAGAAAATGGTATTACCTCCTGTCTTCCCCCGGAACAAGCCAAAGATAGTGGTGTGTCCTTGGTTCTTTCTGACTGGGCTTCAATGTCTGCACCATTGTCCAGCAATATTTCAACAACACCAACATGACCAGCTGTAGCAGCCAAGATGAGTGGAGTAAAACCTGGAGAAAAAGAATGCTCTCACTACACGTTAAGCAAAGGAGCAATGCTGTTTTCCATTATTTCTAACCATCAAAATAACCTAAAAGTATTATTTCTTCACAGGTCACAAATATTCCAGAAGAAAAAAATTAACAGAAGTAGGCCCTACCTTTCTTGTCTCGGTGCTCAATGCTAGCTCCTCTCTCTAGCAGTGTTTGTACCAGTTCCTCATGACCACCAGCACAGGCAAGTGTTAGCGCCGTGTCATGATTGCTCTCAGTCTGTAAAAAATTGATGTTTTGATTAGCTCATTAGCTAACTCATCAATTCTGTAATATGTACATATACCAAATACACACAAGTATATACGAATCACTCTACTGCAGCAAACATTTGGATAGTAGGTTTTTTCCCATTAGTGACCAATTTGTGATTTCTTAAGAGCTACACACATTTGAACTTTACGGGCAATTCTTGAAGCAAACATGAAGCAAAAAAGTACGATTTTCAACCATATGATGTTTTCAATTCTATGATTGAAAGAAATACTGTCGACTCACTTTTCCTTCCAGGCATTAATGGCAGTTACATGACAGTGATCTCTGAAGACAGAAATGATTTATTTAACTTACTGCCTGGAGTTTCTAGGATGCAATGCAGGGAGCCTGGCAGTCTCCCTGAGTTAAGACAGAGTTTGGAAAGGTCAAGGTGGCTAGAATTCATGGAGCAGACTACTGGAGAGGAAAGCACTACAAAGAGAAGTATTCCACAGGTCTGCAGAGGGTTCCCCTGGAGTCTTCAGCAGAGTTCTAATCAATACATGTGCACGAGGCCAGGGGAAGAACACCATAAGGGATCGGGCTGAACAACACCTAGAGTTTACACAGGGCCAGAGCTTACATAGCTTGGTTCCCACCAGCAGAGTAGAAAGACCTTAAAACACATAGGATATCAAGTAAAATACTCAGCAGTGAGGCCACATTAGCTGTTTTGGAACATCTAACAAAGCTCAAAATCAAGTCTTGAAATGAAAAAGTTGTTTCCAGGTAACTTAACTGCATTCAAGAACAAAGGGCCCAAAATACTTAAGAGGCACAGAAAAATACACGTAATGTATAGAGTATTTGGAAAGAAAAACACTATTATAATTGAGACAAGACAGTGCTTATGCACAATTTATTTCTGACTTCTGTTAATGATAGTAACCAATACTGGATTCATCAGTAGTCTATCATAGTTTAAATGTTTATTTAGTGAACTACTGAGGTACTCAAATTTTTAGTACTCTAAACTTGTGCTGTCCAAAAAGGTAACTACTAGCAACATGTGGTTATTAGTACTTGAAATATGTCTAACGTGACTGAGGAACTGTATTTTAAATTTAATTTAATTTAAATTAACATAAACTTTAAAACTGATAATCAATTTGGTTTTTGCAAAGCTCTTTTAGTATGTCTGGAACAACCTGAATAATGAATCTACTTTTTCAACTTAATCAAATCTATTCATCAAACCAAAGTGCAAATAAAGTATTTCCAGTGAAGTAAGTCCAAGTTGAGATATATTCTAAACAGGGTGATAAACCATCCCAGTTTGCCCAGAACTCTTAAGAGTTCCTGGGATGAGAGACTTTTGGTACCAAAATCAGGAAAGTCTCAGGAAAATCAGATGATTTATTTGATCAGTCTAAGCTGTAAGTGTAACACATACATAGCAAATTTTGAAGACTTTTAGTATGAAATAAAAATGTAAAACTACTCAGTATTTTTTTTGTATTGATTACATGTTTAAACAAGAATACTATCGATTTAAGTTAAATAAATTATATTCTTAAAATCTACCCTAGTTATTTTTTTCCTTTTTTAAATGTGACTACTAGAAAATTTTAAATTACATATGGCTTGCATTATTTTTTTATTGTACAGTGCTGCTCTAAGCCATCTTACCTCATTTTTACATATGCACCTCTATTACAGCACTTAACACCAATCTTCCCTTATGCTAACATTAGTTATGTGTCTCTATCACCCTCAGTGGACTATACATACATTCCTGGAAAATAATATGTCTTAGTCACGCTTGCATTTCCTACCTATAAGTGATGCTTTGTTAGAAAACAATAAGTGATAGTTAAGTTGAATGAGTGACAATAAAAATTACACCTTCAATGACTTATTAATAAAACAAAGGACTAATTTATGAAATGTACCGTATTTACTGTGTTTGTGTATCATATTTCTATAATATTTATATTTATGTAATAAATGTAAAAGGATAGGTATATTCTCCCAGAAGGCCAATAGCTCTAAAAAAAAAACTCTATTAAGTAAAAAAAAATAAAAAATAAAAAAAAATAAAAAGAGTAACAAGAGGCAAAATCAATAAAGAGTCAAGAAATAAGAAAAACCCTACTAGTCAGTGATGAAGAGGGAGACCACAAAAGCTGCTCTGCAGAAGGTTGGCAGAGAGCAGAGCTACTGACTGCAGAGATCAGGGGATGGTCACAAGGGGGAGATGCAGAAACCATAACAACGGAGAAGGACACGAATACTTACGAGTGACATCACACAGGCTAATAACTAGTAAGTATTGGCTTAAGAAAAAAAAGAGGATCTCAGATAACAAAATTCTGCTTTTCCATTACATTACAGAGCAACCCTAAGGCACAGCTACGTGAGGTCAATATAACGTTAAGTAGTGTATAGACAATCAGTAGAAGAGTCAACTTTATAATGAAGTTTATGAGGTTTCTAAAAGTCTTCCAGGGGTTTAAGAGTAATTTAGGAAAGTGGTGCCAATCTTAAATAGAGAATGAAGAGATGAACAAAATTTGAAAAAGATGAGCATGAAAAATTTTAGTGAATCAGTAAAATATTGTTATTTTTTCCCCACATTATAAAACATCAACTAACATTTATTAAGCACCTTTTACATTCAAAGTACTCTACTAGGTATTCTAGGGTTGACAAAGACAAGTAAATACAGTCCCTGCTCACTAGAAGCTTACAGATTACTATCCAGGGCAAATTTAGGTTCAAAACTATGAGAGAAACATAAAGAATGTATTATGAGAATTGAAGAAAAAGTATTTAAAGATGAGAAAAGAGGGTTGGTCAAATACTTTGGGGGAACTTAAGAGTGGGTAACTTCATTGTATTTCTGCATTAAGGAGAAATTACAGCACTAACATTTGATGACAATATTTTTAAGACAATAATAAAAGAATTTAAAGATTCTGAAGTAAGGTTTCCCACCATCCCACCTCAACGCACCCCAAATATACGCTTACCCAGCCCCAAAATGGTAAGAAATATCATTCTGATTTGCAATACATCAAGAAACAAGTTAACTGAAGCAGAATTTTGAGTTAAAATTAACAATGACTGAAAAGGTACAAAAAAAAAGGTATTTTAAATATTGCTAATCAAGAAAATAATAATATAGCTAAGGACTTTCTGGAAGACAAAGTACCACTAAAGTCATGTTATATTATACAGGTTAGCAAGTCACACTGTCATACACCTAAGAGAAACCTGAAAAAAAGAAAGATGCCCAGAGCTTTGTTAAGAGCTCACCCAGGTTCATATACTAAAGAAAATTTCCAGTTAGCTCACGATACCACAAAATATACCATTCTGTAACATAACAGATGTTATAATTCTGGCTTATAAAAAACGATAAAATTGGAATCAATGTAAAAATATCCTGTAAGTATCAATATGACTATTCATTCAATTTTGTGAGAGTGAAAAAACAAGAAGGAATCATAACAGATTCAACATTAAAGGAAAAGGCAACTTTTAGTGAGCTGGAATGCAGGTGAAAAACATACCTGAATTTTCTGTAATAAAGGAAACATATCTTTATTACATTTATAGCTAAAGACTTTGAAAGCTATTAGAACTTAAAGGGCTGAACTTTTTTATACCTCCATAACCTTCATAATTGCAAACATCTCATTCTCTAACCATGTGCAGGGTCACATGTAAGATTAAAAATGATAGCACTTTAGAGTATTCAATAAGTGAGAATGATCAGTAAAACAGTAAATAATCTGTTTAAAAGAGTGCATATAAACGAGTAGAATGCATGCCATTTTTAAAGTGGAATGCTTTAATGCTAGCATATTACATATCACTACTAACTCATTTTTCCTGGTCTCCTTAATTCTCTCATTAAATCATTGTGAACTTGTTCTCTGCTGTAAAACCAACAGAAAAAGAGAAGAAAATCCAAAAGGTATTTATACCATTAAAAGTAAAACATGATTTTACAATTTTAGTCTTGATATGAGTTAAATTTAATGTCTACACTCTTTCTTAAAAATAATGGATATGTAAGTTATTAACTGGAAAAAAGGGAAAATTACTTAAGGAAGTATTTATTTCTCTCATTTTTTGAAATGTACTAGAATAAGTTATTCCGAGTTCAAGGAAAGCCTTTAGGAGTTTGAGTATGAAGATGACAAGCAGTTCAGAAATTAAAAAAAAAAGAAAATATATGAAAACCATGGGATAAGAAAAAGGGATTGGAGGTGGACCACAAATTTTTATGAACAGAACAACTGTTTTTTTTTCTCTTTCAGTGACTATTGTAGTTAATCAAAATCTCACACAATAAAATACAAAAAAAATTAATTCAGTGTTATTCAATTCTAATCTTCAACCAGGTTATTTCATATAAAACCAATGATTCTTGGGGCCGGCTGAGTGGCTCAGTTAGTTAAGAGCACGAGCTCTGAGCAACGGTAGCCAGTTCGATTCCCACATGGGCCAGTGAGCTGTGCAGGAGCTGAGCTGCCGCTGAGCTGCCAAAAGGCGGCAGGATGACTCAGATGGTGAGAGCACGTGCTCCTAACAACAAGGCTGTCCGGTGGACTCCCACATGGGATGGTGGGCTACGCCCACCCGCAACTAAGACTGAACAGGGCACCTTGAGCTGAGCTACCAACAGGCGGCCGGATGGCGACTGGACTTGAAGCTGAGCTAGCTGCACCTTACACAACTAACACTGAAGGACAACAACTTGGCTGTTCACCTTCCCCAATTCCCCAATTAAATCTTAAAAAAAATAAAAAAAAATAAAAAACAATGATTTTTAAAAATCTCTATATGATTACTAATTTCTATATCTAGAGTACACAGGTATAAGTTTTGTTATATCATTCAAGCAAAAAAATAAAGATTAGAGCTATGCTATCAAAAGGTATTGTAAAACAGTCTTAAATAATTCCTTTAAACTATCATTTATTGATGTTTCCTAAAATAAATTTTGATAACAATACAGTATATGGTATTAATCTTAAAAGCTTTGAAAATATCCAAACTAGACTCAATAAAACTGTTACATGAGAGTAGGAGAGCCTATGGCACACATGTGCACAACAAAGGTGATTTCTAGTTATATAACATAAGATTTGAGGAACCTTATAAAGAATGTAAACTCTTATCTTCAACATCCTTCAAGGTCCAGAAATTAAACATATGACTCTGGCTAATCATTATTAAAAATATTAGTTCCTGAATAGAATAAAAAAAGAGAGGAGTTTAACCTATGGCCATTTTAAGACTCATTAGCATTGTAAAAAGGAGACATATATACTGAGGCTTTAAAAAATTAATATTTCTTTTGTTCTTCCTTAAATCAAAGTTTGATATAAATATAAAGTCTGAACAAAGAAACATACTGAAAAGATGCAAAACTGAAGGACACATGATCTTTTGCCATTTAGGTGTTGGACACATTTTCTATAATCCAATTTACCAGATTAATATAATTCAAATTCAATGTTCACATCTAAGAGAAAAATTGAAAAACAGGTAGCACAGCGCAGTGGTTAAAAGCATAAATTCTGGAGCCAGAGGACTGGGGTTGTTTGAAAGCTGGCTCTACCATAAATAAGCTGTTGGACAAGATAGTTAATACCTCCTAAGTCCTTCTTCACATGTAAAATGTAAATAATAACAGTACCTGCTTCATGGGGTTGTTATAAAGGTAAGTTAAAGAAGTTGGTTTTCTGTAGTGTTAAAAATGTACATGTCAAGTCTTATTAAATAAAATGAAGGAACCAATTACTAGAGAATATTTAATCTTTCAAAACAAAGGAAGATTATCATATCATTTGTCTCTGTATGGCACAACACTGTCACATATAAACCAAAATACTCACTATGTAAAATTTCAAGGTATTTTTATTTTAAGATCTAGAAAAAACTTCAGATGGATTGAGCACAAAGGATCTTCATGTTTACCACTTAAAGTACCTTTTTGGTATCATAAAAATATATAAATAAATAAATAAAACTAACATAAAAAAATTAAAGAAAAAACGGTGAACAATTATTTCTGAATATTTGTTTTGTATTATGTTTTCCAAAATAGGCACTTTCTAATGTCTAACTAAGCAATTATGGTAAACTCCATGAAAAGTAGTGTAACTTATGTTAAGGCTAACCCAACCAAAAAAGTCCGACGTAGAGACCAGATAAAGAAGGAATAGATTTTTAAGGAGCCACAATCAAATCTTTTTACATAAGCATGTCTACTACATTTAAAATGTAAGTTACTTTTTTAAATTAAAAAGCCTTTTTAAAAGTATTTATGTAACTTCTTAGAGATTAATTTGTAATGTAGTGATGGTCGAGTGGTAATAGTCAGGTTAAAATTTCACTGTCACTACAATAATTTCATATTCAATAAAATCATGATCATACATGGTAGGAACATTTCCTGTGGCTGGCTATTTTATTTAAAAGCATTTAAAAAGTAAAATCCTTTTACATTTTAATAAAGTTTTAACTTTTGCTTATGGATCAATTCTTGAACCCACAAAAACCAGAAAATATACTTCTAGTTAAAACATAATGGCATCAGACAAAAAAGACAGGAAGAAAAACAATGCAAATTCAATACCACGTTCAATCCAATTCTACAATGTTATCAATATTAAGTGTAAGTGTAAACCATTGTAGTTCATCAAATGAATGCCTCATATTTTTTTAAAAGGCTGTAGGGCAGCGGTTCTCAACCTGTGGGTCGCAACCCCTTTGGGGGTTGAACGACCCTTTCACAAGGGTCGCCTAAGACCATCGGAAAACAAAAAGATATTTACATTACCATTCATAACAGTAGCAAAATTATAGTTATGGAGTAGCAACGAAAATAATTTTATGGTTGAGGGTCACCACAACATGAGGAACTGTATTAAGGGGTCGCGGCATTAGGAAGGTTGAGAACCGCTGCTGTAGGGTATTGTAGTTAAGAAGGGTGGTTTTGAAGTCAAACTTCAAATTTAAATTTGACCTCTAGCCCCAGCTCTTTTTAGCTAAATGAAGTGATTAAAAGCAAAACGAATAATCTCTCTCTCAGCCTGGTTTTTTAATCAGGGAAGTGGGTATTTAACAGTAGCTACCTCATATATGTGGTCTGAAGATTAGAAGAGATAACTCCTTAAAAACAGTCTGTAACAATTTTACGTGCTCAAAAAAAAAAAAGTTAGCACATGTAAAAATAAACATTTGGGAAACAAGTAAGAACGGAAATAAAATTCGTTTTTCATGGTATTACCAAGAAACATTTTAATGAAAAGCAGGCTATATTTTCAATAGGTTAAGAGTACATGTCCTTAATGACCCAACAAATTTCCTCTCTCTCTCTCTCCCTCCTCCTCTCCCCCGATATCTAAGTTTATAAAGAACTGATTATTTACAAACTAAAAGTTTTATAATGTACACCCACTCACACATGCCCTGCCAGGTATTAATCAAAATACAAAACAAAATAAAGTGCAAACATTTCTCAGTCCTGAAGAAGGCCATACATACACCCATAACTCATTCAGCAGTCTTCTAAGATAAGCCTATTTCTTCAGGACAAAACACAAGCTATCCTCTCCTCTCCAACCTCACTTTGCCCTGATATTTCACGGCAAACTAATTTTTCTTTAAAAATGTGTTTTTTTTGTTATTATTTTTACTTAACAGTGTTACAGATATAAAATCACTACATATTTCCGTCAGCAAGATGAGAATTTTCAAAGACAATATAAATGCAATTGAGTATATATGATATATAAATGGAAGAATTTTTTGTTTTATATGCAATTCATTATTCATTTTAAAGCATACCTTCTAATTTAAAATTAGAAGAAAATACACACCAATCTTAAATTATTTCTTTTTGTACCCTTTTCTAAACTTTTTAAAAAAAAGATTATTTGATGACCTTGGAAACCAGACTTTTTAGTAATAATCTGAATTTGGTATTTTATTTTTAAAAATATAGATTCTAAATGATTTATAATTTTGGCTTAGGTCTTTGCCCAGAAACAAAGCAGTCTAAGATGAGTTAAATCATTGACTAATGATTTTATGATGACATAATTCCAGTTAAAATTCATCACTCCATAACGTGGAGCTTACCTGTGCATCAATATCAATGGCAGGGTAGATAGGAAGCATGGCTGAAGGAGAGATGATGGGACTTGGAGTTGGAGTCTGAGGTTGGGAAATGGAAGCTGCGATACTGTGGGTAGGAGTGTTTGACATTGCAGATGCTCTTCCACTGACTGCTGTTGAACAAAATAACTGCACTTAATGAGTATGAAACATTGTTAGCTAACAGTAAGAAACAATTATTAGAAAATATTTAAAGACTTTTAAATATTTAAAGATACAAAATGTCTACAGGGAGACTGCCATAGCACTAATAACTCACGTTCCTGGTTATTTCTGACTTTGGGCAATAGTCCAAAATTATAATGTATATTGAGAATAACCCATTTTATAAGTAATAATTCATCTGAAAAACAAATTCTCTTTTTATGGTATGTAATAAGAAAACCTTAATTCAAAATAACCCTGAAAACAAAAATATTTTTATGAATTAAAATTAAATATAAATGCAAATGGATAGTTGTCCATTGTATCTTCTTAATCATAAAAGGTAAAATAGTGAAGTTCAGAAGGAGAAAAATGTGATTTTTACCTGCCAATTTCACACCTTGTATTCTAAAATTAATGAAAGTATTATCACTGGGAAGGACCTTGCTATCCAATCATTTAAAATACCTCCTACTATTTTACTAATTGCAGATGGAGGATAATAATATTATTCTGAATTGTAGCTCTCAGTATGACAGCATAGTCAAATATAAAAATTTGATCCTCACACAGAAATACTTTCTCACATGTGGAATTATTCTGGGGGGAGTAAAATGGCCGCCAATCAATCCAGCAATCACACTGATTTACAAGGACAAAACTGAAAGATTAGGGTAGAAATAAATGTATGCACACAATCATCCTTCAAATACAAATTGTTGTTAGTTCTTCTAAGTATAATTTTGTCATGAAATTATTTTCATCAAAATATGCAAATTAAGAATGGGCTAATTAGGTCAATACTTGAGGTGGGAGAACTCCAAAGGTGGTGGCAGATAAGGCTACTTTATTCCCTCATCGACTTTTGGAGTTGGTATGTGAACACCAATCATCCCCCTACCCACTCCCTCTCCTTAAAAATGCTATAGCACTAAAGTCTAGGCATTAATGGTCAGACTTTGAATGGTCAACAGTAGTGTAGACGTGTGTTACCAACGTAGTTATCAACTACATCAGACAGAAAACAATCATGATTCACAACTGGATCTGAAACCAGGCAAAAGAGGTTATGGTCCTGCCAAGAACAAAGCTAAAATTGACCTTACTGTAACAATTATAAACATGATTGTCAATTAAAAAATCTATTTACATGAAATCCTTAGTTCAGGCACAAACATACACTATACATTATAGCAACACACATTCTATAATTATACATTTTTGAGTCCACTTAAAAGCCAAAGGAAAAACAAAGGAGGAAACAAAACAAAACAAAACAAAACACTGTTTGAATCCTTAGGGAGCCAGATCAATAGAAAAGGGCATGTACTAATATAGTAAATTCATCATCTAGAGACCTTCATATTATTACTCCATATTGATAGTTTGTATATTAATAAAAAATCAAGATAATTTAAAGGTATATATTCTATCTATAAATTTCAAAACCATATAAAATCTATAGCTCTTAAAATAGATTCCATATTCTTCTTTAATTGGATTGATTTCCCCAAATGAAAATGCTAAATACAAAGATAAGCTTAAACAAAATGACCACCAATCTGTCCAAAGAACTGATTTTTATTTCACGATACTAAAAAATATTCAAGCTTTATTGTTAAATGACTAAATTATAATTTACATTTCAATTGGAAAAAGTTCTTTTAAAGAACACGCTAAAACTAGTTTTGTTATTTTTGGTCAAATTGGCTGTTCTTATCACCTCATCTAAAAGGAGACAGGAAAAAGCAATTCCCTCATTTCATTTCCTTTGGAGTACCTATGAAATTGGTTTACTAAAACTAAATAATTGCCTGGCACTCATCCATTCTCTACAATTAAAAGTAACAACTATAAATATGTAAGTACCTGAAGGAACTCTGGTACAGATCTTTACATGTGGCACTTCATTTTTGGGTAAGATTTTAGAGAGGGAGAATCAGATGCTCAGGAAAATTTTAACATCAGGTAAGGAAAGAGGGAACTTGGGGGACAGCAAAAGGCAAGGTGTTAAGACTGGTTAAACCAGGAACTGATTTTGCTTTGGCAGGTACGAAAAACAGACAAGACAGGAGATTTTGGCCAGTGAAGTGCTAGAGAAAAAGATACTGAACTTTATTTACAAGAGCAGTCTAATAAATGGGGAATAGGGATAAAGAACAGGGTTTATGTTGAAGAAGGGAAGGAAGACTGAGCCTAACGAGATTGTAAAATATTAAAAAACCCAAAGAAAGAAATGAAAATGGTCATTAGTCAACTGATAGAACAAGTACTACCATAGAAGTTTAAAGAAAAGTTGTGGAAGTGAGTGCAAGAATAAACGTGTATGTACATGCACATGCATGATGACAGGGATAGGTTGCAGGTATGTAGCTGGATGTTTTTAATCCTGTTCTTCCTTGTGGCCATGCCTCCTCTCCCCCATGTTAAGTGAACATAATAAAGAAGCATTTTTATAATATGATAAATATTTGTCATATTTCCTGTAAAGTTATGTGCTTTAAAAAAATTTCTTATATGAAAACACCTGGAACACACAGGCAGAATTTAATCGTTTATGTTTGGTAAATAAATCAACAGAAAAACTACTTTACAAACCTCTGATAACTCTGATCAGCATAAAAAAATGCACAACTAGAAAATCATTGTTGATAACTATTTCCAAGAACATCAGGTAAACTCTAATAGCACATCAAAAAATTTTGAAATATTCATGAATATGGAATATCCATTCTTCATTTAATTGGATAAATAACACTTAACCCTATACATTCTTTGGTAGTTCAATTGACATAACAGAAAGAACACCATTATGATCTAGATTAATGGCCATGGTAGTACTTATCAAATTTGGAGTTCTGGGCTACTGTGCTCTAATGCTCTAACTTTCATTAAGATAGCTAATATCTTTTAAACTGTATTCCCAATTATTATAACCAGCTAACAGTGATTAGCAGTAATTTCCAAATCTATAGAAAAATGTTATACTTATCAATATCAGAATCTTCATAGTTCTTACCAATGATTAAGCTCATTTTTTTCCAGGTAGTTATTGCACCCAATAAAATGGGCAGAGACTCTCATTCCACATATTACTGTTGAGGTGATATTAAGAGGTCTGGGAAACTTTAGAGCAATTTGTAAATATAAAAAAGTCTGTCTCATTAGTTGGTTTATTAGTTTCTGAATGTTAGCTAAATATCTCAAAACTATACAATTTAGTTTTGGTCTTTCAAAAGATGAAAGTTACGTATAATCTCATCATAATATCTAACTAAAACATAGTTTCAAAATTATAAAAAAGCAATCATCTTTTAAGTATAGACCAAAGAGTAAAGAAGGAAAGAGAGCAGAACTATTTACTCCCTTTGTTTTTCCCATTTTCCTTTTCAAATTTTTCCTTTTATCTTTTTTTAAATGAAGAAAATCATCCTTTTCAGTACAAGATTCTTATGGCTTATAATCCTATAAAATCTTATGGCACTACTTTGTTAAAGAACTCATGAAAAATAAGTACCAAAAACTAAAACCATGAAGAAAACCTTTTAAAATATTTCTTCTTGCCAATGAAACTAATTATAATGGAATAAAATTTCTCTAACTACACATTTAAAGAGATATCATTTATGATACTGTCAGAGGACCACGCCTTCCCATAAAACAATTAGAAAGAGACTACACATTAACATTCACAGGGGATAAAATCACTGACGTACAGTATAATCAAACCCTATTTGGTTTGGTATTTTATTATTGTAAAAGTGTTTAAGTTTTTTGTTTTTGTTTTTCAAAAAATCCATCAGGTTTGAAGTCTGATCCATTAGGATATAAAGTATTTGTGTTCACAAATAAGCTTCCTGAAGTCCTGCTAGTTTTGCACTTGAACTATCAATTTCCCAGTTTAGTGGTGTGAATACTGAAGCAAAAAAGGCAAAATTCAATCTTAGTATTCTGAACTTAAAAAGAAAAAAAAAAAACAAAAACAAAAGAAAACAAAAATCAAACACCAACCCCATACCGCAAAACCTAGATTCCCCAGCCTACCCAACTAAGAAAGTTTTAGTCACTTGTATTGAACGAGCCAATCTTTAATTTGACCTGTATCCATCTGAGAACTTCTGAGATTGAACTAACATTTCTAAAGATATACATGGGTCAAGAGTCCAAAAATAGTTCTCAAGTTGGGTAATGGCAAAAAATTCTGGCACACTCTTACTCGCCTTAAGCAAATCATATTTGATACCTGCTCATTAACAATATAAACCCACCTGCCATGATGTCATCCAGCGTGTCATTGAGGGTCTGAGCAGGGCTGGCTACCATTAACCCTTGTTGTGTTTCTGTCAGAATTCCTTGCCCCAGCCCTGCCAACTGTGCTTGGCCCAGTACTGGCTGTCCAACTATCACTCCTTGCAGTTCTGTAAGATTTGCGATGGACCCTGGAGGCAAGGGACCTGCCGCCAGAGGCAAAGCTTGAGGCATGGCCAGAGGCTGGATTGGTGCAAAACCCATCTGAGCAGCAGTCTGCTGGGGGTCATCTTTAAGCAAAACAGGATCCACTTGCTGTAATCGTGCATAGTCTCCTTCGGAAAGCTGTTCTCCAACCCCAACAGGAGTTAGCAGTCCCAGATGCTGGCAAGACTGTTGCTGCTGCTGCTGAAGTTGAATTCTTTGAGCTTTAACCTCTAGATACTGCTTTTTCAGCTGTTGCTGAGTTTTCAGTTGTAACTCTCGTTCTACTTTCTGTAGTTCCTCCAAAATCTTTTGTTTCTTCTGAATTTGTTCCTCCCTTGTTTTGTTCAGCTCCTCGATCTTCTCCTTGGTAAGTTGGTCAGCGTGAGCCAGTTCCAAGGACTGCAGCTGTGCATTCTTTTCTATGGCTTCTTTTATCCTCTGTTCCAGTTCTGTTAACTTTCCCTGAGCCTCTTCTACAATGCTCTCTGGAGACTGATTGGTGATGTAACCCTGTACATCCTGGCTGTTTGCTGGCAAATGGCTGCTGGACTTTTGTTTAGAAGCAGCTGTGTGAAAAAGAAACCCCCTCAGAAGTGCACATGAATGGCATCCTCATTACAGAGTTACTGTTGGGAGGTTTAGTGCCAACAGTTATGCACCAAGTTATCATAGCCACAGAAGGTAAAATTGCACTGTCAAGGAGTTAAAAACAAATTCACCTTCTTTATCGTAAATATAAAATGTATGTATTTTATGTGCATAGAGTAATCTTTGGGAAATTAATTTCAGAATTTTTAAAATATCACATGGCTAAAATTAGACAATAGAGGGATGCAGGTTTGTGATATCAAAGAAGTGCAATTAAAGTAAAAATCTAAGACTATGTGTAGATATTTCATCTGGTCATAAAGATGTAAAAACTTATCAAAAAAACAGAAAAATAATGCTAAATTATTAAGATGTAGGTAAAACTCAGACCTCTAACTCAAGGTTTTTCCACATTTAATACTCTGTGCCTTCTAAACACACACACATACACACAAAGAGTACCCAAACCACTGAGAAGTAGCAGGAAATTAAAATCCAACTAAAATATGTCTTTGTTGGGGCCTACCATCTTCAAGACTGATAAAGGCAAGATTTAAATTCACATATTCACACAGCTACCTGGCCAATAGAGAACTGGGATTCAGTTTTCCTGGAAGAAAAGATGCTGGACTACGCCATCCACTGTATCTTCCGACAGCCAGGTGAATAAACGGATCTGGCTACAGGTACAGCAACCAGCTGTTTGCTATACCAACTGAAAAAGGTGCCAAGGCTCTAGATTGGTAGCACTGATTGGAAAGAGCTGGTGGAAATACTCAGTATTCTTGTTGGTAAAATATTATAGGTAGCCAAAAACCAAAAAAATTAAAACCACATTGGTTCTTCAGGTAAAAAGAAAAACGGATTCAAACTGGTAGCTGCAATGTTTTGGGATATAACTTATGAACATGCATGGTGTAACACCCACAAGTCAAATATATGGACCTCAGAATTCTAGAAACAAACAAGCATATCTGAAGTAACTTTGAATTATTGGTTGAGAAAAGGTATCCAAGATATAAAATATATTAAACCAGTTAATATAAATTTTAATTTTGATCTAATTTGTTAATCTCATGCCTCATATCACTACAGAAATTTAATTTACAAAAATGTTACCCAACTGTACCCAGCCTAACATTTTAACATGAATAGAAATGACTAGTTATTAGAGGAAATCATAATCAGAATTGCATCAAAGATGAGCATCTGAATTTCTCCTGCTAATACTTCTAATTCTAGCACAAATGAGTACTATTAATTATCTTCTCTAATAGCATGCTTTTTCATTGGTAAAAAAAAAAAATCTTTAATTATGCCAACTTAGTAAAATTCGTTTTTTGTGGAAAAATAATTTTAAAAAGCTAGGTTTTGTAATCTTATCAGTTTTACCTGGACAACATGTTAGAAACAGTCTTTAAAAGAATAACTGACCTTTATTCCTGATGGGAAGAGTAGTGGCAACATTGGCAGGTGGTTTGTCAGGCTCCTGAGGTGGGACAACCATGGGCAGTGCTTGAACTGGTACACGAGGAGCCTAAGACAAAGGAAACTAATTGTATTTCTGCTTTTTCTACACACTCCATTAAGTAATATGCTTTAAGTGAAGCATAAGTTACAAAAACTCAAAATATTTTTAATATGGCATTACTCTCAGACAATAACATATTTACTTAAAATATGCTGGTACCTAATTATTTTCCATGACATTTTTTTAATGGACGTTGAATTTCAAATAGTTATTCTGGTCAAAAGACGGCAAAGCAAGATCCTATCAATCTAGAATCTGATTATATCAGATATTCATTAACTATATCAAGTATATATCTATAAAGTGAACTATATAACATAACATAACAAAAAATTACCTAGTTTAAACTGAAACTATGAGCAAAAGGGGAATAAAGAAGATATAATATAAAATGCTTAAGTTTTCAATCTTACCCTATTTAAATCGTGGGATGGGGGGGTTAACTGAGTGACATCTGGTGGAGGGGCTGAAAGCAAGTTATTAGGATAGTCCAAAAGATAGCAAACAACACTTGTATGACCACCTTTTGCTGCTTCTATCAACATCGTCGAGCCATCCTAAAAGAGTGGATATGAAAGGGAAAAAATTTTTTTTAAATAATTTACAGAACCATTAAAGAAAATAAAGCCAACAAACCCCAGACACATTAAAATCTTAGGTTTAGTAAACACTTTCTTCTAATAAGACAGAAGAAAATGAATACACTTAGAATGTCATTGTAAGTGGAACTTGTAGATAATATTTTGTAATGTTCAAGAATTAAGAATTAATTTACAATGCTGCCTGAAACATGTGAGATACATACTTTTAAACGATGAGTAGGATCTGCCCCATGAGCCAAAAGTAGTTCCACCACGGCCAGATGACCCCCTGCACAAGCCAGGGACAGTACAGTATGGTCATTATTAGCTGTAGTTCTATTCACATTTGCTCCTGAAACAGACAACGCATGGGAAATCATGTTAATAGAGAGCTGTTTCTGAAATTACGGCACATTTCAAAATCAAAGAGTAGAGAGAATAGTATAATGAAGCCCCTTATAGCCATTACCCAGCTTCAATGATTATAAACACAGCCAATCTCGTTTTACATATACCCACATCAACTGTCCTCTCCCATCTTGAATTATTCTAAGGCAAATCCCAGACAAACACGATATAATTTCATCTATAAATATGTCAGTATGACTAGTAAAAGGACAAAAGTATACACTATTTCTAATGATGGTTCTTAAAAAGTAAAATATGAAATTTTATCTACATTTTATTTTATAGAAAAGATGACTAAAAACCAATGAAAATAAACCATACTGCCCTCTATGGGCTAAATATGTAGAGAATGAACACCAAATAGAAAGTAATAATATCATCTTTTCTCAATGAAAAAGTATCTGAGAATGAAAACAGGTATATCTTCTCTTCATTATAAATTGATCCCAGATTCTGAGCACTGTGCTAGGCAATGTGGTAAATGAAAGTAAAATAGCAGGAAGAAATTGGAATCACATTCATTAAAATTAACCAAAGGAGAGAGGGCATAGTGATTATGTAAATAATTGAGAGTAGAATGGTATAAACAGACATCCAAGGGTTCAAATTACCTAAAATAATTTGACCAGTAAGATAGCTCTGATTTACTTTCTTTACCAATAACAATTATAAACTGAACATTTCTTCAGTACTTTTGATAAGAAAACGGCACAAATTGCTTTTTTAATTATATATAGTCTTTCTATATACAGCCTTTCTTTTATCTATGTTGAATCAAATGTAAATTCTTTCATTTTCTATACTTCAGAATATGATGAAATCTGCATGAAAAACTGTTTCCATTTGAACTTATGTAGTAAATACGTTTAAGAAATAATTTCAAGGAAATAACCATAATCCATATGTTACTTTTGTCATTAAGGTTTTTGGTATTCCAAGTAGATTTACTGACCATGAATGAAAATCCTCCATGCATTTTAGCATATTTGTCACATTTCAATTTTGAAAATTTGTTGTGCTATATTTATGACCACCTTCTACATTTTACAAAGAAGGAAACTTAGGCCCCAGGAATTATAAAGTAGAAAACTGACTTGCCCTCAAGTTATTCAGTGGCATAAACATTATAAAAATCCAGACATATTATTACATGAACAGAACACACTTTAAGCTATCTGAACTCAAAGTTTAACATAGATAAATTTTTCTTTATACAAGTGTTTCTTGACAAGGTGAGTACTCAGTATGACAACTCTTCATAGTCTGGAATTGTTCTATGGACTTCAGGATGTTTATCAACTACCCACTCACAAACTCAGCAACACCCCTCCACTACGTGATGTCAAAAAATGTCCTTTACCCCTCAATCTCTGAGGGGTAATACCTGAGGGCAAGGGATAGACACCTTTGATTAAAAAAGAAAACCAAAACACACAAAAAAAACAAAAACAACTATTTTATCCAAACATACCTTTACTAATTAAGAACTGAACGGTACAAACATGACCAGCTCTTGCAGCTTTCATTAAAGGAGTTCTTCCACCTTCAGATTCATGCTCCTGTTTGAAAAAACAAATACTTAATTGATATTTAATTGCTAGTGAACAATTATCCTTTTTCGTGAAAGTCAAAAGGAAAATAATTGGACTAATTTCTGATCTCAATATATTAAATACCATGCTTTGAAGCAATTAAGGAATACATTTTTAAATTTAAGAAATCTCAAATTAGAAATATGCTCCACAGAAATAATTTAAAGACTGGAGTTATATTTATGTGATTGTGATGTCCTCATCTAAATCCATATGGGTAATTTTTCCTTCTCTCTGCAAAAAGGATTATGGAACTTGAACAATGAGTGCCACTCTAGCACGCTAGCACAGTACTCTCTAAACAATGAACATTATTAGCATTATCCTCATCTACTCCAAGTGATTTTCCTTTGGTAAGTTTGTAACCTGTCTGCACGAATTTCTGTAAGTACATCACTCTCTACAGACTTCCCATTAGCTCTATTTTACTTATATAAAAACAACAAGGCTAGTGATAATTTAGATAACTCTAAGACCATCTATTAGAAGATATTACTAGAGATATCTGGGTCTCAAAAGGGTGGAGAATCTATTACAATTGTGTGATTGATGAATAACTGAGAAAACTACCAGAGATCTTAGAATATAAAGGTTTGAGGGGAAAAAAAAAAACCTTTTAAAAATCTTTTATATATTTTAAACATTCACATCTGATGAACATTTTTTTATTTTTCTCTTAAGCCATACACTAGGTTGTTCTAACTGAAATTAACTAAGCAAGATTACATTGCTGTATGTTTCATAGCCATTGTGGTAAACACTAGAAATATAGTGACTGAGCTGAAGAAGCTTAAAATCTAATAAGGGAGAAATACAAACACAACTAACTAGAATACAATGTGTGTCGTAAGTACTTCGAGAATTGTACCAACACATGCAGAGCTGAAAGATATCAAAACAGTAAATTAATTCAACCTTCTCCTTTCATAACTGAAGAAAGAGAAGTTAAATCAAGTTTACAAAACTAGTTAATGGAAGAAGAGCCTGTTTCTGCCTGCATGTGAATTTGTCATAAATTATGAACTTCGTCAGGAAAACACATTTGCTTGTTGATCTCAGTCCCATGAACATGAGTAGTTATGTTTTAATCAAAACCTACCAGTTCACATCTCACAGGCTAAATTGGAAGACTATTTTCCCGATGCACATGTGCTTTATGCTTCCCTCCCTCTTAGGCTATATTCTTACTATACGATTCCTTCCAACTAGAATATTTCTTTTGTCACAACACTGCCATAACTACCTTTGTAAACCTTACCCAGCCCAGGTGTACTATCTCAGATGACATCTTTACAACTCTTCTGACCTTGTTTGCTCTGTGTACTTTCCCTATGACATCTCTTTACAATCCTTATAAAGAACCTCTGTATTTCAGCTTTCTTACTAAATTAAATGTTATCTGAGGGAAATACTATTTATTAAATACTTATTTTTAAAATACTTAATTATTTAATAATGCTTTGAACAGTGTAGGCACAATTTATTTCCTAAGCTACAGTGAAATGCCTCTAAGCCATATTTGCCTGTTTATACCAAATCAGAAAAGCTTCTAAAAATGGCTAAATACCTAATAGAAAATACTTTTGTATTAACATATCTAACACAAAACTTTCCACTTTTTGTGGGGGTACAAGAGGTATTAGATTTAATAGTCCTGCTAACAAGGAAAATACTAATGGACACCAAACAGTGTAGAAAAGAAAATTGTGACTAAATGAAATAAAGAATGGTAAAAAGGCCAACATAAAATTAGAAGTAAAGAAATACCTTTGCCTATAATCACCATATAATTTTAAATTAATTCTTGTATTAGTTTTAAATATTAGGATTTAAAAAGTGACACAGCTTACCAGATCTGCTCCTGCCTGAAGTAAGACATCTGCTACGTCAGTATGACCATTTTCACAGGCGTATGTTAGTGCTGTATCCCCTGTTGCTGTTGTTGCGTGAACATTAGCTCCTGCGATAGTATTCAACAATACAGACTTAATAAAAGAATCATAAGACATAAATGGACAGAGAAATTTCTTCTAGATAAGCCAAATCTCCTCAAATTAGACAAAACAGTCATATCCATTTCTAGAAAAAGAGCATATTGTCAGCCTCTTCAAAAGCAAAAAAGAAATAGATCACTGCTTGAAATTAAAGCTGCAGACACTTCAAAAAGCAATAAGGTAAATCATTTATTCAAAATATACATCAATTTTATCACATCACTTTTTCACACAAATTCAGTGTATCATAACACCAGAAAAAATTATTTGCATTTTAACATTTCTTACTTAAATAAATCATGTAAAAAACTTGTCCCAAATGCAAAATTGCCTACCTGCAGCTAGTAAGTATTTAACTAACTCCAAATGACCCTCTTGAGCAGCTTCCATTAAAGGGGTAGAACACCCTAGTTCTATATCAGCTCCCGCCTTAATCAGAAAGTCCGCCACTTCCAGGAAGCCTCCACAGCAAGCCAGAGTCAAGGCTGTTTCTTGAGTTTCTTCTGTCTGTGCATTGATATTTGCTCCTAAAATAAAGATTCTAATTATTTAAAGAACGTCATTAATTTATTCCAGAGATAAGCAAAACATGACTGTTTCCTAATAAACTACACTTCAAAAATGAACATTTATATTTCTAAACAAATTAACAAAGTGCCTCTCCCTTACTCTGGGAAGTTAAAAATAAAAACTATCAAAATCATACTCACTGGTCCATATTTCATGGACACAGTTAGAGTAAGAGTTGCTCAGTCAGAAGGTACCAGTCTGGTGATAAAAGGACTTAGAAAAATAAGCTACATTCCCTTGTTGTAAAGATTCAAAAATAATGATGATAAAAACGTTGATGATGATAAAAGCTAATGTTTAAATGCCATTACTATTTCCCAGGCAATACTGAATGCATTTTACATGTTACTATTAGCTCCATTTCACAGCTAAGAAAATTGAGGTTAATAAACTCGCCCAAAGTCCAAGGTCACAACAACATTATCATCATCACTATTACCACCATAGCTAACACTTGTACTATATGACAAACAGTGTTCTAAAAGCTTATATATAACACATACATACATATATACACACACACACACATACACACACACATATATATATGTATATGTATACACACACACACACACACACACACACTACATATAAACTCTCACAATAATCCTATAGATTACAAAATTGAGGCAGAGGTTAGAAACTCACCTAAAGTTACAAAATTGGCAAGAAGTGGAGCTGTGATTCAAACCTAAGAAATCTTCTCCAAAACCTATGCTATTAAAATTCTAGTCAATATTACCTCTCAATTAAAAGGTTTTATTAAAATGTGCCATTCCTCTTAAATTTGTCCAAACAAAAACTTTACTACTAAGGAGATATAAAAATTAGACCAGAAATAGGGATAAATATGGGAGATACTTCTAAAGGTAAGGTATCTTAATATAGTAAAGTAACTCATTTTCCCCAAAAGAAAAGTCCATGTGTTCCATGTGTACTGAGCTCCTTGACAGCTTCTTATGTGTGCATTCTTGCATTCCCATCAAGTTAGTCCTTACAACAGGATTTCCCATACTGTATTTCATGAGACACTACATATATCAAATATTTATTAATAGGTATTTTCCCCCAAGAGAAATTCTCTCACTATATTAGCTTGAGAAATGCTGAATCTCATATATGCTCCTACATAACCTACAACCCTAACCCACCTCCAGTTCTCCGTTTTTAATCACGGAGCACATAATGGCTCTGAAAGTTCTACAATAAAGAAGTCTACATGATTTTGTTTACCACAGTATGGAAGCCATTTTTAAAGCAAACACTTCAGCATTAGTTTTTGTGATAATATCTCATTATACATCAACTAGAAGATGAAATAGTGAATTCAATTTTATAAAACTATAATCTTACATTTTACACATTTATGTTTTATTTAATGTCTTGATTGGAATGGTTACCTTGGCCTAGAAGTAATGCCACCATTTCTTCATGTCCCTCGCGAGCTGCTTCCATCAATGGTGTATAACCTTCATCATTCACCTCCTCCAGGCTAGCTCCTCTTTCAATAAGTAAAGCCGCAAGTTCCACATGCCCACCACATGCAGCCAAAGTCAATGGTGACTCAAATGAATCAGCAGGCATGTTCACTTGGGCACCACTGTCAAGAAGTAACCTAGCTACTTCAACATGGCCATCCTAATTACAATGCAATTAAAAAATTAAATCAGCACCATTTAAAAAAATCTTTTAAAATATAAAGATTTTTCAATTATTATACAATGAAGCTCACTGATCTCCATTAAAATAAGAATTAATAAATGTACACTTAACTGTTGTATAAGCAAGTATTATTAAAGCCTATCTATTTCCTTAGTATAGAGTAGGAAATAGAGATTGAGATTATAAAACATGTTGAAAATGATGTCTTCAATCGAAAAGTTTATTAACCATCAGGAAAATAAACAGTAAGTACATGAACAAGAGACTACTAGGAGATAACATCAACACTGCATGGTAAAACTTAAATACTAAAAGGATAAAGTTTAGAAAGCGAAAATTGGATTTTTCGTAGAAACCTTAAGAACAAACCAACTTCTGATTAGGTAAAAAAAAAAAAAAAAGTGCAGTATTTTTTGAGTGGGGGAATTGTGCATGATACGTTAGGGGAAGGGGAACACAATATGTACATGGTACTTCCTTAGCTGTTCAACATGCCAACAAAAATTAAGAAAAAAGAAGTTCTCTCATCATCTTCTGTCTCCTTTACCACAGCTTTCCTAACTATTAGTAACTCCAAGGTTCGCTTTTCCCTTCTTTTATATACCTTTTTCCTTCTATATATTACCTCACAGACATTTCATTTTCTTTTAATATGTCATGCTCATTTTTGCCTCCATGCTTGCCATTTAATACCACTTTAATTATCTAATTACTATGGTTACTTTGATGTTCTTCCAACTCAGATTTTTTTCCCTCCATAAACAGTCAACTTCTACATTTCCTTTAAAGTCCAATTTAAAACCACAATCTTTTAGCAAGCTTCCAAATGCCTGGCCCCTAATAATTACTAATCTAAAAACATTAGGTAGCCATTTAAGACTTGAGTTGCTTTGTTTTCCTTATTTTCATTCCAGTGTTTGTTTTAGTAAATTATTCTTTTAAACAAACATAAGTTTTTTCCAAAGGTTTTGAGTTCCCCATCTGTTAAGATGAGAATAATATATCCTTCTCTGGGGTTGTTAGGATTAAATGAGGTAATGTGTGTAAAACACATTAGTAATATCCCCATGATAAGGAACTTAAAACATCCTTGCCACCCCCACTAGAGAAGCAATCTATAAGTAGATTAAGAAATTAAAATGGAATAGTCTATAGACTTAATGAGCATGCACTGGAAATAAGCGTTATAAGTATTATAAGTAGGTGCAGAATAGTAGTGGGGGCCAGACATTTGGAAGCTTGCTAAAAGATAGAGGTTTTAAACTGGACTTTAAAGGAAATATAGGAGTTGACTGTTTATGGAGGGAAAAAATTGTGATTAAAATTTAACAACCCTCTAATCATTCTCAAAAGGGAAATTGTAAAAAGAAACTTCAAATCCATTTGGGGATTTCTATCTTTGGCATGCTTTTCTCATGAATCTGTCTATAATGTTGCTCTGAGCCATTTCTGTGTCACAAACAGGCTGAGATACAGAAGTTTAAAAGTACTATTACCCGTTCCCAAGTTCAAATTCCAAAAAAGAGCTCTTACAAAAGGAATTCAGGGCTCAGACAAGACCATGATAGATGGGGAATTACGTAACACATATAATACTCTAATTTCAAATTTTTGATAAATAAAATTATTGGTTTGATGAACATATTATGCTTAGTAATATGTGCATACTCTAGGGACTATAGTCTCCTCGTTAATATCTTCAATCACTTTTTAAATAAAAGTCAATTTTTGTGCCGACCATGTAAAACCAGTAGTTATGTGAGACTAAGAAAATGAAGGTAATTCTGTAAAACTACAGAAAGCACCTCTGATAGAAGTTAATGTTGTACAACTGGCTCTGAAAACTACTAATAATTCAGATAGCTGAGGTTCTGCTCCACAGTAAATCTATGATAAACAGAATCTCTGAACCCAAGGAAAAGGCACTGATTGTATACTGTCTCTCTCTACTCATATATAAATACATTTCATGTATGTAATTTTACCAATCTTACCATGCAAGCCTCCATTAAAGCAGTGTGCATTTCATCTGTTTTATGCTCTTGATCTGCGCCTGCTTCCAAAAGAAATCGCACCATCTCTAGGTGTCCTAAACCGAAAATGTATACAATTACTTAAAATATCGTACTTAAAAATTTTTTTTTTAATTCCAATATTTTGAAAAGTTTATTTAAATTATAGCAATAAATTCATAAGGATAACATTAAAATCAGCTACAAGCCACCCTCAACTGCTGAACACAACTTATACAAGTGGTCTTTGCTGTTCTACTCCCTACTGTTGCCCTAGAAACTGTTGCTACTAGAATCCTTGCTGTAGCAGGCGCAAAAAGATGCCATTAAAATCCAACAACCAGAATATCCCCTCTACAACCTTTTCAGAGCCCAGGCATGCTATAGTTCTTTTATATGTGGTGTAGAATAAACTAGCTTTCGTGAACTACTAGCCTGGGACGATTATAATCATTGAAGTTATTTATATGAGGAAATGTGTTTTAAGTTTCTGTAACTAACTCAAATTTTTTAGGAACATCCTGCTTGTAAGTTGAGAACTGCAGATATAAAAATATTCTTGAAATACCATTCGGTCTATACGCATTTATTTAAATATAAACATACGTACATACACATACACACATACACATATATTTATGTAGTTTCAAATAAACCATATGCTTCAGTTCAAATCAAGGCACTTTATGAGTAGGTACAAATCAGACACATTATATTTTAGAAAGGACTTTGGATACTATGCAAGAAACCACAGAAAAATTAATATTATTTTTCCAGTTGCACTGCAGTCAATTCTCAACCAAGTGGAAAGTAGGGTGGAGTGAATGGTGGAATCACAGATAAACAATGAAACAAAACTAACTTCATTAAATGCAGGATCTAATTGTATCTTGTTTTTGCTAAACTACCTGCCCTCTACCCTCCTTTTCCTCTCCGACATTCTCCCTTTCCAAAGATCCACATCAATGTTCAGTCTCAGCCTGAGTTCTATCTCTTCCTCATCTCCTTCTCGTCAATCTATGTCCTAGGAGACCTCACCAGAAATAGAGGAATGGGAGAGGGTCCATGGATCCTTGAAAGTAGTAGAGGTGTTCTCCACCAGCTCAGTTTTATATCCAGTTTCTAATTAAAGCCAGCAAGCCCCAACCTCAGATGCCCCTTTTGGAAAGCAGGGTGGGGCTACAAGCAAAGGAGAGAGGGAAAAGTAGTTACATGTCGCCCATCTCAATGCTCTTCTGACTAGTTGGGACTCAAAAAGAATAAAATGCAGCCAGTTTCAGGTTCAAAAGTACTTGTGAAAATGGGAGAGAGTCAACCAATCAGCCCTCCCTGTAGAGGCTGCCCCAAAGCTTAATTATTCTCCTCCCAAGGAAGATCAACCTCAGCCTAATTACCAAACAGAACTGAGGAACTAGGGACTTCAGCTGTGCTTCCTAATTCACCTTTAATCTGAAAACACCAAATAATCAAAAACACTTTAGATAGACTGTATTTTCACATTTAACGTAAATTTTAGTCATATATATCTAAGCATTATTAACCACGTTTTTAAAAGGAGGTTATTCCAAAAGATTTCACACAACCTTGGCCACTCTGAAATAGAATGAAACAAAACAACACCAGGGCCAGGACTAGGGTGAGGCAACCCAAGTCAGAGATACAAAATTTAAGGAAGTATTCACTCACAAGCTTGTGTAAGTGAAGATTTAGCCCTTGAGAGTGTCTCCTTAAATTTCGTACTCATCTTGCAAGGGTTTTTTTCTTGATGCCTCTGGGTCAAGAATTTACCACTTATTTTATGATACAAACATGACACAGCTACAGATGATATAAAACGCTTAACAGAATAGCTATGCAGACATAAAATTGCATGAAATCTGTTTAAAAAAGCTTCTTAGTTTATAGCCATTTATCTGTCATAAGGTGGAGTTTGAAAATTTTCTGGTTCTTTAGAATGCAGAGCATTAGCTAGTCGAAGACCAAGCATCTTTCCAGACAATAGTCTTGCCCTCCCAAAAGAGAGTATTTTCTGAATTATCAATATTTTCAGGTTGATTAACATCACTTAAGTACCACGTACCCACTTTGTACAGCTGTATATGGGTATTCTCCAGCTCTTACTTCTAATTTTATTAAAGTTCTTCTTTTCAATTCAAAATTCGTCCATACCACTTTTCACTTTTCTTCTCATATCCCCTCCTTATTCTTCAAATTTTTTTTTTCATTTTTTTCTTGGTATCATGAGACATAGCTTAAGCACCTTCCTGTTAGTACAGTATTCTGGCCATTTTTATTGTTTCCTTTTAAACTTACCAGCTGAATACTTCTAGATTCAATAGGTTTCTTTTGAGTGAACTAGGAAAAATATTCTGATATGCAACATCATTTAGAAGTGCATTTTATATTAAATAACTGTTTCTGATAAAGTAATTAAATCAATTAAGAGTCATTTTTTATTGACAACATTTATAATATTGAGTCTATTATTTAAAAAGTTTACATGTTAGACTTTTAAACTTCAAAATACTTTATCAGTTCATCACATGGTATATATTATTACATTGTTTACTTATTTTAATTAAAAAAATAAGCTGACACTTCAAATGTTTAAAATTGTGTTAAAAACCGTTTTATACTGTACCTTTGTAACAAGCTAATGTAAGGGCACTCTCTTTAAATTCATTGGAATGCGTATTAATGCCAGCCCCATTTTCTAGCAGCAATCTGGCTACTTCCACATGTCCAGCACTTCCAGCTTCCATAAGAGGAGTATGACCATTTTCATTATGGTCCTCAATACTAGCACCGGATTCCAAGAGCACCTTTACAACATCTACATAGCCTCCAGCACAAGCATATGTAAGTGCTGTATTGCCTGTTTTAATGAAGAAAAACAAAAAGACATTAACATAAAATACTCAAATAAAAGAGTCTAATTTAACATCAAAAATAAA
Organism: Hipposideros armiger; assembly: GCF_001890085.2. NCBI lineage: Eukaryota > Metazoa > Chordata > Mammalia > Chiroptera > Hipposideridae > Hipposideros > Hipposideros armiger. The sequence goes on from NW_017731789.1 coordinate 908,359, forward strand.
ACTGAAATGGGAGACTATAACCTAAATAAATTGAGTATATGTGTGCATATATATTGGCTTTCCTCCTTGCATTTTATCTTACTGAAATCAACTCCCTGTTTTTTCCATTTAAAATCAGGGTCAAATACATGTGGAAAAATCAGATACACTTAGCATGATTGTAGAGTTATAAAAGAGCTGAACAATTCTGAAATTAACTTTTCCAATGAGAAAAAAGTTACGTTCATTCTAAATTTAATCATAGAAATATTTAACAAGATTTATTTGGGGGGGATTGTAATTATTCATCATATACACCTCATACCGTTCCTTTTAATCATAAGTATTTGCTTTCTCTACAACTTCAAACATCAGTTAGCTGATCAAAGTAATTTGAAAAACATTCCTTCTTGGTGATAAAAATCTTTCATGTTGGGGGGGGTGTAAAATCAACCTTCTGGGTAAAATAAGGATTTCTAAAAACCCCTTTAAACAGAACCTGCAGACTTTAACAATTATTTAAAATATTTAATATTTTTGAAAATTCTATATGAAGAAAGTGCACAAAATACATTTTCATATTTTTAGAGGTTTTATAAAAATCCATGTATGCCCAAATTTGAAAGAAAAAAAATTAGACTATAGTCCCTTGTGGGACACAATAGTTTCATAATACTCTCTTTTCCTATAGGCCACAATTTGGTAACAGAAGGCAATAAAAGACTTGCCTTTTGTTCCACATCCTTTATGTTATTCGTATCTTTCCTTCCCATCTCCCTCGAAAAATAGGAAACCTGGATTTGAGAGCCATAGCCCACACCTCTCCACTTCCAAGAGGGTGGTCCTTCTTACTGGGCCAGTGTTTAATCTAAAACAACCTTAAAAGGCCAAGTAATTGCCCTCATATACAAAACAGGAGATATTGCATTCAAAATATATTCTAGATATTTTAAACCTAATGCACAGACTTATGCAAGTGTGCGGCACTTAAAATAAGAGAGCTGCAAAAGCATCACGAATGACCGCTTTCATGTGAAATACTTATTACCGAAGGGAGTTAATACTTAAAATTAAAAAAGAAATATGCATAACCTGTTGAAGACTGTGCATTGACATCAGCTTTATGAGCTAGCAGCAACTTCACAATTTTGACATGTCCTCCATTAGCAGCAGCCATTAAAGGTGTAATGTCACCTTTGATTCCCCTATCTTCCACATTTGCATGCATTGCCAACAACACCTTATGAAAGAAAAAGTTTAAAGAATATTAAAAAATGGTATTTCTATTTAAACATTTTGAACATGTTAACACTTACCTAGTCATACCAAATATAGTAAAAGAGCCAATGACCACAAAATGTATCTAACAAAATTATTTGTTGAAATGAGCCTAATGGTTAACTTTATTATTTCCTTACTGAGCAGGCCAGATTACAAAATAAAACAAAACAACTCATGAGCTTTATTTTGAGAATACAAACCTGGGCAAGCTCATAGTATCCAGCAGAACAAGCTAAACAAAGGAGGCTCTCCCCTTCTTCAGTGTGTTCATTTACACTTCGCCCTTCAATGAGTAACTTGCGCACAGCATTTACATCTCCTTCTGAACAGGCTTCTGCCAAACTGCGGCTATTAGGGGAAGAATATTATATCAGGATATAACAATATAAAAAATTGCACAGCCTAAGTTCTGGACAATAATGCTAGAACAAGAATGATCATTTCAATATAATCCATGACAAAAAGAAAACTGAAAATGTTTCAGTTCATTGAGTTTTTTAAATCTATTGGGGTGTCGGAAAAGTCAAGACATATTTTTTCTATGTTTTTCATTGCAAAAATGTGTCATGGCTTTTCCAACAACCCAATACATATAAAAGTCACTGAATTAAAATTTTCAACATTACAAAATGTTTTCAATTATGCAACTGCAAGATAAAGTCCAATTTAGTGTAAGTGGGAAAAACCCAAAATTTTAAAACATAAAATATCATAGAAAATCATATGAACAAAATACATGTTATAATTACACTTCTTTTTGTTCAGTTACTGGAAAATTTTTATAAAATTTAATTTTAAAGTATTGATTTATTAAAAGTAAAATTTGTATTAATTATAAAGGTCTGAGTCCTTCAATCAAGTAAAGAGAAATCAGACGGGCAAGTTATAAGCATGTAGTTTTGACTAATATTTGAATAACTATTAGGAGAACCTTTGTTTTGAAGTATTTACTTATGCCATTGTGTTTTGTGGGGATTCTGAAAAACATCCTGTTAAGGCAAAGGCTGAATTCAAGCAAACGAGTGGAAAAGCGGAACAACAGAAAATTAGACTGAGAGTCAAGTGTTTCCCCTGTAAACCTCCTAAAACAATTCCGACTATGCACATTTCTAAATATTCTCTCACGTTTGGATACAGTTCATTCTGAGAAAAACACTAAATCCAGGGCTATTCATCAACATTATCTTTATTTAAAATATAACTCAATTCATGTATCATCCTCTTGAAACATGGTCCTGTCACTTCAGACACTAAAAGCATTATCCATGCATAAATTTCTATACCTCTATTATTACTAGATACAGAAGCTCATCTTTAGCTCAGATTATGGCCAAATCCCCTTGCACTCCCCTCTTCTTCAGGCTCTTTTCAATGAGGCAGCCAGAGATCTTGTTTAAAGGAAAGTAGATCAGGTCACTCCTCTGCTCAGAAACCCCCAATGCCTCTAATCTCACTCACAGGAGAAGCCCAAATTCTTACAAGATCTGTCCAGTAGTAGGATCCCACACTCCTCCTCTTTACCTTTCTGGTTTCATCACCTACTATTCTTACTCTTGCTATTTCCACTTTAGTCACATTAGCTTTCCTGATTTTCATCAAAAACACTAAGCTCTAACTCCCAGGTAGATAAATGTATTTGCAGTCCCTCTACCAACATAGCTCCTCTCTCAGACACACTCACTCCCTTACCCATTTCAGGTCTTTGCTAAAAGCCACCTTTAAAATGACCACTGTGTTAAAAATGCAATATGCCAACCCCAAACACTGCCCTAGCACATTCACATTCAAAATTTCCCCCCATTATTCTTATGATTGTGTGCAATACTGTATATTTTTAACTTAATTGTATTACCTCCTTACTAAAGTCAATCTTGAACAGCACTTAGCAAGCTTGTGTCTTATTTCGATTTTATAGGATATACTGATGGTCTCTATACTGTCAGTGTTCTCTATCATCTTTAAGCAAGTTTGGGACAAATCCTCCCCACAAGATATTTCCTGTATAACAGCACACCTTTTCTCTCTTTCAAGTGGTCTCTCATTCTCTCCCTCTCCCTCAGGCACACACCCTCTTTAACCTTTCCATTTAGATTTTCTTTCAATTTCTATGTATATGCTAGCTTTAAAACAACCTTATAAGGACTACTCTAGCAATGGTTGAACTTCAGAATTTGTGAGCAAAGAGAACCGTACATCTGGCACATGGCACTGCACTTAAATAATGTAAAATCTGGCACATAGCACTCACTTCACTCCACTACATTTCTCAAGCTTTGCCAAATAAATATGACTGTCACAAACATGCTCTACTGTTTCGCTGATAACTTCTAGTATTTTCAATGCCAAAGAGTCTATGACTTTTTCTATTCTATTTCCAGCTTGAACTAGCTTTAATACACTCTTCAAGGTGTTTTTAAATTTTTTTTCTTGCCAGTCTCAGCAGGTACCACATTAAAAATACCTGGAGATCAATAATACTATAGGCCAGTAAAACTGAACTGTTAACTAAGGAATACAATCTGAGGTTAACTCAAGAAGAGTCAATCTATGAGAAGAATGGTAAATAAATTAATAAAAACACAAAAATCTACACAAATAAAGACAATACAGAGACAAAAGAAACAGCAAACTCATATTCTTGTTAATATTATATAACCTGTCTTTCATGCTCTTAAAAGTAGTTGCATAAAAAAACTATACAAAAGACAATTCTTAAATGTTGTTTCTTAATTTTCTAAACCCATACATAAAATACTTCCATTTTCTCAACTGTTTAAAGGCACCTGCTAAAATAAATAAAATACCTTATTTATAGAGGCAAAAAAGAAGCCTCTGAGGAGTGAAAGCTGGTTCCTTGGAGTTTACATCCATTTTTCACTATCCATAATTGTTTTTATATATGAGGTGGGGTGGTTTTTATTGCATAACACCATCAGAAAAACTTAAAAAGCCAAGTCGCAAAATATTTAGTGAGCCATTACTATCCTATATAAAAGGAATTATAGCACATACAAAAATAAAGTCCCTGGGATTCACTTACATTCAAGTTATGGGAATTAGATCTATAACATTTTTTTGAACATTCATAAAAACAAACAAAACTTTGCCCTTTAAAACAGTCAAAACAATGTACATGAACTGGAAAATGATATGACTAATTAGAAAGCATTTACTTCTTTAATTAATTAGAAAGCATTTACTTCAAAACATTAAAAGAATACAAAATCTAAATAAGCAAAAGGTCTTTTATAACATATTGGCTAAAAGTCATCCTTGCAGTCAGACAGAAACTGGTGCCCAACCCTGCCACCTGTCACCTATTTAAACTTAAGTTACCCACTTCTCTTAAGCTTTTCATGAATAAAATGGTGAAAAAACAAAATCCATGCATATGGCTTTTTTTTAGTATAAATAATATCATATATATATATATATATATATATATATATAATAACACATGTAATATAATACATGTAAAGTGGCTGGTATAGTGACAGGCATGAAATAAATGTCCAGTAAATGTTAGCTATTTTTTTATTATTTTTAAGAAAATGTTTTTATATTGAACACAGTGAAAATGTACTTACTTGTCCGACTGCCCTGCATTTGCTGTGCTTTCAGCTCTCATACGGGTAAGTGCAGCAGCAGCTTCATCCAACGCACAACTAACAGATGATGTCAACCTCCGAAGCACTTCAGGATCTGCAAAGGCTTTACCATCGGCCGTGGATAATTTGCCTATTCCTATATTATTTTCACAACAATATGGATACACCCAAAAGGAGAAACAAAGCAAAATTCAAGTTACTTAACTCTATTTACGTTATCAAATAACCTCCAAAGCATACATTGGATGTATGTAGTGTCTGCTCCAAATCTTTTGAGAAATCACTCTTTTCTAATTCTCTGATAATCTTATTTCTTCCAAGTGCTTGACCCTGTGGCTCTAGTGCCAGAAAAGGGTCTTTGGCCTATGCTGCGACAATTGGCCTATGTTGGGACAATTAGGAATCCTCACATAGACTTTTGCCATAGGTATAGAAGAAAAACCTATGTTCAAAGGTTGCTAAATTGCTAAGATGTGAGTCATGAACTATTTGGCCACTCTGATCACTACAAACGAAAAAACTATCCAAATAAGTTAACACAGAGGATAAAAGAGCAGAGAAAAGAAAGGAGACAGAATTTTAATAATGTTATTTTTGACTCATTGATACGAGTAGTAACAGAAGCCGGCACCATCCCTACATTTTTGGTAAACAATTACTTTTATTTAAAAATGCTTAGTTGGGCTATTACTATCAATTGTGACAAAAAGTGGTCTAATAAAATATTATGGGCTATATAAAAGATTACCCATATTTGAATACATATTTATTTCAAATTATAACAACTGATTGTACATACTCAAAATCATATCTAAAAGTACCATATTTAGAAAACATTCAGGATAGCAAAAGAAAAATATTTCAAAAGCAGAAATGGTTAGTAACTATCTGCATGAAACGTAACTTGCTGCTTTTCCAGGTATCCTATAAGGAAAGCTTATCTCTAACATTTATTAGTCTATCTCAGGGGTGCTTAAACCAGGTTGTCAGTAGACCTTTACAAAAATAGTGTATAGATGCTGAGTTCCCCAATATCTAAAGATGTAATTCAGTAAGTAGGAAATGGGGCCTATACATCTACATAGTTTAAAAGCTCTACGGCGATTCTGATGCATAGCCAGGATTAAGAGCCTTTGCTCCAACTTGAAGATAAACATCTACTGCTATGATGGGTATTACAGAACCCCGCTACTCATCATGTGGTCCATGGACTAGAAGCATTGCTATCACTTGGAAGCTTGTTAGAAATGCAGAATTTCAGGCCCCCAGATTTACTGATCCAAAACCTGCATTTAAAAAGAAACATATCCCCAAGTGATTCAGATGCACATTAAAGTTTAAGAAACACTATTATAAGTTTTAAAACAAACTATTTAACTAAGACATAGACCAAAAAGACCACACAAATGGAAACAATAAACATATCTATGCAGGCTTCTCATAACAGTGGAAGTGCTAAAAGTTTGTGTTTAAAGTTTATAAAAGAAAAACTTATTCCTGTTTGCTTTTCTTTCTGAAAAATCCAAAATATCAAATATTACATCTTATGGAATCAAAAATAAGTCTGTCAAGAAGCCTTTATGATTTCAGATATATGTTCAGAGCAGTCAAGTTTAGTATCTGCTGTAATCAAGATGTGCAAAGGATAAAAGCAGTTTTGGTCTAGTAAGACTGATGCCTACTTTATAATTTGTGTCACTAACATTAAAAGCCAACTGTAGTCTGAATCTGTTATAGTACTATTTATTCAGTAAGATATCTGTGGTTAGTTAAGCGTTCTAAGAGACCAAGGTCACAGATGCATTTTCACATAAGAGAATTAGCTCCATTTTTTTTTTCCCAGCTCAGATCAGCTATATAACAATTTCTTAGTGTTAGCAACAGAGCTTGGCAAGAGGATACATGTGGATCAGCAGAAAATAATCATTGCTTTAAAAAGAAAGAATACCAAAAACAAAATATTCCATATTAAATTTTTATGAACTTTTCATATATTCATAAGATAACTATGATAACTAGGAAGTAACCTAAGACATACATGGTAACCACTCAAACAGTGATTCAAACTTAGTTTATTCTATCTATTATGGTTATCCTTTTTTTACTGTTCTTATCCAGTTATTAAATATTAATCAGTGAAGATCAGAAAACAAACAATACGTGGTGACCAGATTATTCTTTCCAAATTCTGACATTTAATCAATTGAACAACAGAACCATATAACTTCAGAGAGAAGATACATTAAAAAATTATCTAGAATTCTGATTATAAGATGATTTTAAGGTAATCATTTTCCCCCTTTTTTTCTCTTAGAATTTACTCAAAGGAGAAGTAAAATACAATAGGAACTCCATCTTTGATAAAACTAGAAGAAATTTGTAAATCTAAGCTAATATTTATGAAGACAAAGTAAATAGGAGATGAAAAAGAAAAACAAAGATAAAAAATTTTTAAAACTCAAAAAACAAAAACAAAAAAAGTAAATAGATGTAACTGCTTAGCAGAACAGAATAAATGGAAACGTAGATATCAAAGAGACAAGGCAATCAGCCCAACAGGAATCAGAAATTACAGGTACTAGATACAGGAGTGAGGCTTGGGGATGGAAACAGAGAGACTGGCTGAACACCTGTGAGAAGCAGTTGCATTTAAAGACTCCATCTGCAAACTGCACAGCCAGTTGATTATTCTCTAAAGAAAACAAACAAGAAAGGCTCTGGAGTAGGAGGCATCAGATATAGAGGAGGAAGAGATGAAGTATTAGATCGAAAATGAGGCATAAACAAACATGCATGATAAACAGTGAGATCCTCAGCCCCTTCCTGACACTTTCAATTCCCAAAATGCTGGCAGCCAGGTTCATAATTCACCATACAAAAACTGGCAACTGTGTCTCAAGAAACTGAACAGCAAAGAAAAGACTTAAAAGTATTGACATCTGGGGAGTTCTCAAAGAAATGCACAGGTCTCTGTCCTATCACTGTGTACTAGGAATTCTAAAATGTTCCCAAGATTACCAGATCTGGTATACACATTCTACATGATCCTTGGGACTGTGATTTCCACAGATTTTCTCCCCATGATTAGGTTATGTTATATGGCACAGCTGACCTGAAGATAGGGACATTATCTAGGTGGGCTTAATTTTATATGAGCCAATGAAGAGCAAAGAGATTTCTTTGGCTGGCTGAAGAAAAGGAAGTTAAAGATTCAAAGCATGAGAAGGGTTCCATGTGCCCTGTTGACGTGAAGATGGAGGAGGCCATGTGGCAAAGAATGTGGGCAACCATGAGATACGAGCAGCCGCAGCTGACAGTCCATAAGGAAATTGAGATCTTAGTCCTACAACTCCAAGGAACTGAATTGTGTTACCAACAATAAACTTGGAAGCAGACTTTCTCCTAGAGCCTACAGATGAAAACTCAACTCAGCTGACGCCCTGATTTCAGTACATGAGACACTGAACAAGACAATCTATTCCCACTGTGTGCCCTGATGTCTTACCTACAGAAACTAAGCTAGTAAATAAGTATTGTGGCACAAAACTATGTTCATGGTAAATTATTATGCTGTAATAGGAAACTTATATTACATATATAATATATATGATATATAATACATAAATATATATTATATGACATGTAACAACAGAATAGAAAACTATGTGATATATATAATATACAACTACATATAGACTATATATGCTATATAATAAGATACAATAAACACCAGTTGACAAAACATGCATGTTATTACCTTCTAATTTTACTTTTTATGAAATTGCTATTGACTACAAACAAAACCCAGGGTTCATCAGGCATTTGAAATCTTAAATGTGAAAGATAGCAAAAATATTCAAAATGAGATCAAAATCTTAAAATGCCAAAAATTCTAATGCTTTGGACATGGAGGAATAGGGAAAAGTAGCAGAGATCAGAGAATATCCTAAATAAGTGTGGCTTCAAACTTCTAAACTGCAACACCAAAAATTAGGAGACAATGGAGCAGTAATTTCAAGTCTGAAATAAAAGTGATTTTTAAACTAGAGTTCTATATCTAGTCAAACTACCAAGTATGAGGACAGCATGAAAGATATTTTGGACAAGGTCTCACAAAACTTTTATTTCTCAAGCATCCTTTCTCAAGACATCTAAACTGTGATCAATCTCAATATCACAAAAAAGAGTACCCCTATGTGATATATAAGGAAATATATACACCATGGACTATTACTGTCAAAGACAAAAAATAAACCTAAATCTGCTCAAATATCTGGAACTGAGTTCTGATTCATGAAATACAACACACAGAATACAACTGGCAAAATTCATAAAGTAGGACAAATGACTCAATTTTTTCAACAAATAGAAAAAAAGAAAGAAAAAGATTATGATTAAAAGACACTTAGAAAAATCATTACATCAAAAACATGTAGAACTTCTTTGAATCCTAACTCAAACTAACCAACTATAAAAAGACCATTACAAAACAACTGGGGAGCAACAAAAGAAAAATAAACAAATGGGACTACCTCAAATTAAAAAGTTTTTTCACAGCAAATGAAACCATCAACAAAATGAAAAGACATCCTATTGAATGGAGGAAGATATTTGCCAATGATACATATGAAAAGGGGTTAATGGCTAGAATTTATAGAAAATTCATAAACTCAATACCAAGAAAACAAACAATCGAATTAAAAGAGGACCTGAATAGGTATTTCTCTAAAGAGGGCGTAATGATGGTCAATAGACATATGAAAAGATGCTCACTAATGATCAGAGGAACGCAAATTAAAACCACAATGAGATATCACCTCACACTTGTCAGAATGGCCATCATCAATAAATCAACAAACAAATGTTGTGAGGATGTAGAGAAAAGGGAACCTTTGTGAACTGTTGGTGGGACTGCAGATTGGTGCAGCCACTATTGAGAGCAGTATGAAGGTTCCTCAAAAAATTAAAAACAGAACTACCTTACAACCCAGCAATTCCTCTCCAGGGTATTTATCTGAAGAAACCAAAACACTAATTCAAAAAGATATATGCTCCCCTGTATTTACTGTAGAACTATTCACAATAGCCAAGATAGGAAAACAACCAAAATGCCCATCAACAGACGACTGGATAAAGAAATTGTGGTACATATATAAATGGAGTAGTACTCTGCCATAAAAAAGAATAAAATCTTACCATTTGCAATAATATGAATGGACCTAGGAGTTATTATGCTAAGTGAAATAAGTCAGACTGAGAAACACAAATACCATTGGATCTCATTTATACGTGGAATCTAAAGAACAGAATAAACAAACAAACAAAACAGAAATAGACTCATGGATACACAGAACAAACTGATGGTTGCCTGAAGGGATGGAGGTTGGGGGAATGGGTGAGAAAAGTGAAGAGATAAAGAAGTACAAATGGCAGTTACAAAACAGTCACGGGGATGTGAAATACAATTTGGGAAATACAGCTAATAAGACTTAAAACTATGTATAATGTCAGTGAGTACTAGGATTCTCAGGGGGATCACTTCATAAATTATATAAATACCTGACCACTATGCTATACATCTGAAACTGATATAAAATAATACTGAATGTTAACTATAACTAAAAAATACATGTAGTCATGGAATGTACAGTATACAGAACATAGTCAATGGTATTATAATAGCTATGTATGGTGTTAGATGGGTAGCAGGCTTGTTGGGGTGATCACTTTCTGAGGTGTGTAAATGTCTAATCACTATGTTGTTTTGTACACCTGGAACTAATAAAAAAAACTGGGAAAATTTGAACACTGACAGGATACTGGGCAATATTAAGGAATTACTTTTTCTTTAGATATGCAATGGTATTACGGTTATATATATATATATATATATATATATATATATATATATTTAAAAGTTTTTAATTTAGAGGTACCTACTGAAGGGTTGTATTTATATATGAAATTATACGATGCTTTAAATTAACACAGGGGGCTAAGGAGTCAGCAGGGTAGCAATGTGTAAGGATGAAACAAGACTGTCCATACACTGATGGCGGGTGAAGCTGGATGATGGATATGCCAAGGGTTCATTATGTTGTTCTCTTTGGGTTTCTATATGAAAGTTTTCATTTCAAAAAGGAAGGAAATAAAGGAGGGGGGAGAGAAGTGAGAGAGAGAAGTGAGAGAGAGGAGGAAGGAGACAGGGCAGGCTAGCATGTTAGATACTGTAAAGAAAACAAAGAATGGGAAGAAATACAAAAATGAGAAAAATGAAGCAACTATTAGCAGGCTATGAAATGGAATTCTACCTCCAAAGGTAGCTCCTTTCAGCTAAAATCACTTGCGTGTAGCATCTCTGAACCTGGTTCTGACTCTCAGGGCCACAGAAAACAAATTTCCTTCTTGTATTCAACCTGAGTCTTCTTAATTTCAGAAGAAATATTCCTTGTTCCTCTTCTGGTATGTTCTCAAATAATTTCACTATCTTCTTTTCCCTCACATAAACTTTTATAGCAACATCAAATTTCTGGCTAAAAAATGCTAAATTATATCTCTACTATTCTGTACAAGTCGTTTTCTATACTCAAAGACAGGACCATGCACGTGCTCGTATGTTTTCATCTGTATTTGGTCAAGAACCCTTTAATAAGCCATTCTAGAATTTTACCCAGGACAGAAATCAAACTTAGCCAGGAGTTCTTCAAATATTTAGATACTGCGTTAAAAGATATTTACTGAAAGCATTACCAAATAGTAGTAGGTCAGTTTTATTCTTTAATTAAGTATCAATTTACATGCGTTGCTTACACAATATATAGCACATTGGGGTGCTCAACCATGAACAATTAATGCTCACAATATTTCTACTTTAAGAAAGTTAAGAAAACATGATTATTTAAAACGATCATAGAGATTTAGTGTAACTACTCTCTTATATTTAAGGCATATTATATGTATGGTGCTAAATATTTGATTTGCATATAACCTCTAATAAAAAACACTGTTCCTATGAAGACAATACAGTGATGATTCACTATACAGGGTTTCTAGAGACAGTCTGTGACAAAAAAATGGGGGGGAATTATATATATTCAGTTCTCATTATTCATGGTAGTTATGTTCTGTAAAGTTGATAGGAACACTGGGTTCCTTCGAGCCTCTGGGTCACAACACTTGCAATAACCAGTCAATATATAAGCTTGTTTTATGTGTGTTTTTATTTAAAGACAACCTTATTTAATATATAGGTGATTCATTAACACTGAACTCACGGCTAACAGCACTATAACTCATGCCTAAAAGAAGCTTATCTAACATGTATTTTCTCCATAAGGCACATCACAGCCTTCTCACATTTAGGAACACTGTTATCAGCATTACTCCTAGGGGCCATTTTAAACAGTGAAATTATCAACAAGAGGCACAAAAATGTGGCACTGAGTAGATCGTGAAAAGGACACTTGTTTACAGTATGAAAGCTGAAACAAGAAGGCAGAACATCACCTTATTCCACCTCAGCGGGGAACATGTGTGTAGGACGACTCAAATTTTTCACCATTCTGTGCATTTCTATGAAAGACTGAGAAAGTGCTGTGAGTACTAATTTGGGGGGCACAAATACATTTTATCAAGTAGGCAAATTCACAAATACGGAATTCGGGACTAAGGAAAATTGACTGTATAAGGGGACTAAGGGAAATTGTATAAGAAGTTCCTCTTTATAAGGTGGACAGCAACTGTATATTTTACTTGGTAATGAAAATGCTCGTATTCTTTAATGAAATGTTTCATGTTATTGTCTAGAAAATAATACATTAACCTTTATGGACAGTATTATCATAAATATCCAAGATCATACATTGATAATAACAAGAGTTTTTATAAGATTTATATGTAATTTTGGAAAATTAGGAAGACTTATTACATATGTAGAGTTTGCAGACTTACCTGCAGCTTCTAGTAAAGCTTCCAGTCTAGCTTGTGTTTCTGGATCTACTGTCCTGAGGTCTGCACCATCAGCAGTACCTGACAAGAGCAACTTGGAAGCCGTTTCCAGCATTGGATTTTCCAAATCATCCTGATCCAAAATGAAAGACTCCACCTAGAAAATAAACACACAAAAAAAAGGAAGGGAGGAATGAAAGGAGAAAGGGAAAATGGAAAGAGAAATAAACAGAAGGAAAAGGAAGAGGACAGGAAAAATATTTTAATGAAAATATCAATGATAATAAATGCAATGTAATCCTAAATAAACTCAATGGGATATATAAGCCCATTGCTTAACTATAGGAGAAAATTACATCTACAGAAGAACTTCAGAATGAATTACTCATGTGCAGTCTAATTTTTTTTCTAAAATCATGTCTTCTTTTCTATTTTAAATTGGTGGGGTGACATTTGGGTGGGGGTTTGGTGGTTATGAGGTTAACGTTTAGACTGAAAACTTTGGCTTACAGGAGCTAAATCAACCATTCTTAGGCATTTTGCTCTCAGGATCCCTTTATTACATTTATTAAGTACTGCATTCCCAAAGACTTCATATAAAGGTTACTTTTATTAATATTTGCTATATTAGAAATTAAACTACAATATCTAAAAAATCATATTTGTTAATATCACCACTCGATTCATCAGAAAAGAATTTAAGTTCTGGAAAGCTGTCAAGCAGGCCAAATACATTTTCAAAATTCTAATTTGTGCTTGAAAGCTTAATTTTATCACTGGCAACAAATACTGCCAATCATTTCCCTTAAAGTGACAGGCTCACTTATATAATTTCTGAGAACATCTGCCAAATACGCAAGTTTGATCAGTGTAGTGTGTCTGTCAGTTATATTTTCTAGCAAAAATGGCATTTCATGAAAAGAAAAATGGCTAATTTACCTTACACCTAAAAAAAAAAAAAGCCATACAAATGAGTTTCCTCCAAACACCATACTTTCGCATGCAACAGAAGTGTTTTATGTGTACTTCCCATTTTGTCATACACAGCAATATTAAAAGGACATGTACCGTATTTGCCGGCGTATAAGACGATTTTTTGGCCCTGAAAAATATGCCTCCAAGTGGGGGGTCGTCTTATACGCCAGGTACACTTCAGATAGACTGCCCATAGTGCTTGCCCCATGCCATAGTGGCCTCCTGATGCCCGCCCACTTCATTCCACATACCGTTCAGGCATCAGCAGCGCTGCTGGGTGTATGCTCGGCTGTTATGCGATTTTGCTGTTATGCGATTTTACCACACTCGCAAAATTGCACACAGCCGACCATACACCCAGTATGATAGCGCAAAATCGCGAATCGCGATTTATGTATGTTTGATTACATACAGCCTTGTGACAGTTTTCCTGCATGTCATAAGCATTTGAATATAAATTTAAATGTTGAAATCAAATCTGATATTGTTTTACCTTTTATTTGGTGTGTGGAAGGTGTGCGGAAGAGGGGGTAGTCTTATATGGCGAGTATATAACAAACTCTGTATTTTGAGTGGAAATGTTAGGGGGTCATCTTATACGCCCAGTCGTCTTATACGCCGGCAAATACGGTATTCAAAAGTGGAGGTTTCATAAAATTAATATATACTGCTTCATTAAGATAATTCTTAAGGTGAAACTGGCTGTTTTTTTAACTGTAAGTATACATGAAAGTGAAGAATATAATTATACTAGAACAACTTCAAGAATTAGAAAATAGCAAACTCTTAAGACACAAGGAAAAGTTTGTTTTGACAACCCTAATCATAGTGCTACTTAAAATAGGTATTAAGATATATTCTTTTCTGCTTGCTGATAAAAGATTATAATTTATATATATATATATACATATATATATATATATATATGTATATATATATATATAACCACTATTTAACATGATCAGGGAAAATTTATTTCACAAATCTAAGGTACTGGTAACTGCAATAACTAAAATAGATATAAAAGCAATCACCAACCTAGAACACACAATTATGCTCTTGTCTAGTATCTAGGCGTCAGAAATAAGAGAAAAAAAAAACTTAAAGAATTTATTCGTAGCCACCACAACGTCAGAAACTCTGTATTGTTCCATCTTTCAAAGTCACCTGTTTTGTAACCAGGCATAACTGCTATTATTTAATCAACATATTTACTATTGCAGGTTAAATTTGGGGCAATATGTTTCTCTCCAAATTTCCAAAACTAATGCAGTTTAACATGAAATGATTATTTCAGATTTTAATATTTCAAATACAAATAGACACAGAATACTCTGTAAATAATCTCAGAAAAAAACAAGATTAATTTTGTTTTTAATTTTAAATTATATTTAAAAGCAGAAGCAAAAGCATAAGTGTTATACTTTAAGGAGGTAGACCTTTTGGGTATGGTTTGGCCATAGCAAGGTGTGATTCAGAATTATAGCACGGTAAAAATTATGTCTTCCTATCTTTAACCATGGTCAAGATGAAGTCTTTCTTCTAAAGAAGAAGTTGCTTCACAATAAAATATTCTCTGTTAAACAGTAGCTACTATTTTTCAATCCAATTGAAGAAGACAAAGAAAGAAAAGGAAATAAACATGGAAAAATGAAAATAGGTAAAATGAACACATCAAAACTTAAATATTTTAAAGTTTTAGAAAACAAAAGATCTCAAAGAGTAATGGTTAAGTGCCAAATTAAAAGTACAGATCAGAGGTACTAAAACAGTTCAAAGGAGACACTGCATGCAGAAAGAATATGGAAGGATTTCAACCAAAATAACAATTTGTGTAAGAAAAGAAGAAAAGAAAGAACTGGCACTGCGACAAGTATAAAATTTCTATATGCGAGAACAGAGGGTTTGCTGTAGGAAAAGTCAGAAAGTTAGAAGTATTAAATTTCAATCAAAAGTGATTTCAGATACAAAGTCCTCTATTCCAGGTCGTATCTTAACTAAGATTGATAAAAACTCACTAAGAAAAAGGCATCTCAATCTCTTTATCAGGGATACTAAGTACAGAAATGTTTTTATTGACTTCAAACTTCTCCATAAATTCTAAGCTGATTTTTAAGCCCACTATTCTTAGTATAAAAAACTTGGTAACAAAAACAGTAAATTCAAATGACTATGAATTCTATATGTGGATTTTTTAAAGGTACTAGGATGAAAGAAAAGAATAGGAATGGATATCTATTATATCCTCCCCTCGTCCAGTTTAAGATTAATGAAAAAAAAAAAAAACTAATTTCAAGGATACTCTTAGAGTCTAAAGACCTAGGTACCATAACTACTTCAGCTGCTACCTAAGCAAGTCTCTCACTCATCTCTAGATTTTTATTCTGCATAATTTTTTTCATAAATTTATCACACATGACTTATTATATATATTTACTGATTTTGTAAACTTCAGGGAAACGGATTTGTTTGGCTGACTGATATATATCTGACAACTAGACTAGGCCCACCAAATTGTCAGGACTCAAATAATTTCTGAGTAAATAAAAGATGGTTTTAGGATCTTTCCCTTTCAGATTATAAAAGGCTGTAGTGTATACGAAGAAGGGAGAGTTTGTAACAAAAAATAAATTTAAGAGTATATTTTATAAATGTAGAGAAGTTGTACATTAGGTAGCAGGTAAGGCAAAATGCTATCTATCTTCACTGATTTATTATTTATACAGGACTGATTATACTAACCTCTATACTTTTGTACATATTAAATTCTTTTGGTTTTGAAAGATTAAAGGTTATGTTTTACTGCAGACTGCTTTTGTTTAATAAATATTACTATTTAACACTAATACTGTTTAGATTAACAAAAGTAATTATTTTTTGCTGTCTTCCCAAAATAAACTTTAACAAAATGGTTGATAATGTTAAGACAAGGTCTTTTAACAATGGTTAGGATTGAATGGATTGTTTATGCCATTGATGGTACTCCCAATACTTCTATGCTAAAAACACAGTCACATGCAAACTTGGAAATGCAGGGCCATCTGGACCATTAGCATTACTGTGAACATTAGCATTACATTTCAAATGAACTCCTCTTCAAAATAAATATATTATCACTGCCATGTTAGAGAAGAGGAGTCTATTTTTTAATAAACTGTTATTTCAAAGGATAAGGATATAATACTCTGATTAACTGGACATCATACATATAAACGTCGCTCAATTTAACAAATATTCACTACTCGGGCCAGCCGAGTGGTGCGATGGTTAAGAACTGGCTTGGGACGCCAGAGGGCCCCGGTTTGGATCCCACATATGAAGGCCAATGACACTGCCCTCCACAGCTAAGATGCTGAACAACAGCTCAACCTGGAGCTGGGCTGCCCTGAGTTGCCGGCGACAGCAGCATAGGCTGCAGCCCCTGTGGCAGTGG
>NW_017731789.1:928891-935446 GCF_001890085.2 Hipposideros armiger
TGCAGCCCCTGCTGCAGTGGGTTGCCATGGGCTACCGTGTGTAGCCAGCAGCCAGAGTGAGCGGCCAGCAGCCGCTGTGAGTGGCCGTCCAGAAGCCGGTGACTGATCTGCCTCGCCCGGGAAGAGCACAATGATGGTGCCAACTTGAGCCAGTGAAGCAACGTCCTCCACAACTAGAATGAAGAACAAAAGTACAGCAACTTGTCTGTACCCCTTCCCCCAATTCCCCAATAAAAATCTTAAAAAAAAAAAAGAAAAAGAAAATAAAATACAAATCAAAATATATCAATATAATGTATAATGATAAAAATAGAAATGAAGAAATTGAGAAGACACATAGAAGTCACTGATAAAACCAAAAACTGTTTCTTGGGTAACTCTAGCAAGAAAGAGACAAGCCTTTGGCAAGTGTGATAAGAAAAATGAGAAAAAGAAAAAAATATTAAAATTAGAAAACTGAGTATCACTATGTATCAATAAATGTGAAAGTTTAAACTAGGTGGATAGTTTTCTATAAAAAAGAATTATAAAAATTAATTCAAGAAAATATAGAAACATAATAGAATATGTCCATAGAAGAAATATAAAGGGTAGTCCAGATTTACCCTTCACAAGGAACAGATAACTATTATTTACAAAGCCCAGAAAACAGGTAAGAAAACTCCCTAGGCTCATAAGCATAAATAATCCTACTAGCAAACCTGAACAGGGATAGGAAAAAAAAAACAAAAACAAAACTCAACAAAATAAAACAAACCATTAGAAAATTAAATGTGGCCGTTGTAGAAAAGAATATCTACAACACATACAAGAAACAGGGTAAAGGGAATATAAGATATATAATTAATAGTGTACGCAGAAACAGTGCTCTTCCCCTGCCTAGAATGCTTTTCCCAGTGCTTTCTTTCATTCAAGTCTTGACGCATTTTTGCAACGAAAGACATAGAAAAAAATCCATCTTGACTTTTCTGACAACCCAATAGTTTACCTCCTCAGAGAAGGTACTCTTCTCATCTCTCTACCACCCCACCTTGTTTCCTCCACAGTACTATCACAGCCTAAAATTACCTTGTTCTTGGGTACTTGCTTATTTTCTCCTTTTTCTATATAAAAAAAGAGAGGAACCATATGGACTTAGAGTTATCACCAGTGTGAGGCAAAGTTCCTGGAACAATGCAATATCTGAGTATATATTTGTCGAATAAATATTTAAAATGAGAACGTCAGAACCGATATTAGGTAAATTATGTAATACACTACACTAAATTATCAGAGGTGAAAAGAATGTGTATCATCTTAGCAAAAATACACAATAGACTATTCATTACCATGAAAATACTTATTAAGCCAAGAAACTTCTGTTCCCAGTAATGTATTCTACCAGAAATCTAAGGCATATATAAAGTTTAAAAATTAGAAGCATTCCATTTAAATCAGGAAAGATGCTCAAATCAAAACTAATAGTGAACAGATCTGGAAACCTAACCAATGTAATACGCCCAAAAAGAACAAACAAAACAAATAAAAAAAAAGCCCTAGAGAATTATAAATACAAAGAAGGGAAACAACAAAATGCCATCATTTGTAGAAAACATAATCATCCTTCTAGAAATTTTAAGAAAATCAACTGAAAACTAAGTAAATGGTAAGATCAACATAGAAAACTCAACAGATTTCCTATAGACTAGCAATAACCAATTGAAAAATAAAGTGTAAAATGGAAGAAAAGAGGTAATTCACAGTAACAGCAAAAACTATAAAATACCCAAGAGTAAACCTAACAAGAAAAGTGTAAGACCTACATGAAAGAAAAAAAAAAAAAAACACACACCAAAAAAAAAAACCTTTAAAACTTTACTAAAGGACATAAAAGAACACCTAAAGAAATGGAGAGGCATACCATGTTCCTGGATGGGAAGATTCAATAGTGTAAAGATGTCAATTCTCCCCAAATTAATCTGTAAATTCAATGCACTTCCAATCAAAATCCCAAAGGGATTTTTAATGGAACTTGACATGTTGGTTCTAAAGTTCATCTGGAAGAGAAAATACACAGAAATTGCCAAAAATTTTTTGAAAGACAATGGGGACGGGTGCCCTACCAGATGTCAAATATAAAATGACAATAATCAAAACAATGGAGTATTAAATCCAGAATACATATATTTTGGACTTAAAATATGATAAAGGTTGTATTTTGAGTCAATGGGGAAAAAAAGACATATTGTTCAATAAATTATTTTGGGAGNACTTGGGCCAGTGAAGCAACGTCCTCCACAACTAGACTGAAGAACAAAACAACAGCAACTTGTCTGTTCCCCTTCCCCCAATTCTCCAGCGCTGTTCCCATCCCCCCAATTCCCCAATAAAAATCTTTAAAAAACCAAATATTCACAACTAATTACATACTATGTGCAAAACAGTAGGATAGCCAAAGGAGAATAGAAATACAAAAATGATTTTATTATAATCGATGCATTCCACAATTATACAATATAGAAAGGCAACTCTATGTGCAAACAACTAATTATATAAAACAAGACTGAAAAATAGTGCCAACTAGATACTAATATAATGATTACACAGAGAAAAAATAATTCTGAATCAGGACAGTAAAAATAATAATGCTTAAAGAAAATGGGGCCTTTCGACACTACTGAGCAGCTCACAATTCATATGGTAGGTTACTGAAGGAGTTAAGTACAGGCATACCTTGTTTTATAGACCTTCACTTTATTCCACTTTGCAGATGCTGCATTTTTTTACAAATAAAAGATTTATGCCAACCTGTGTCAAACAAGTCCATCGGTGCCATTTTTCCAACAGAATTGCTTATTCTATGTGTCTCTATATCACATTTTGGTAACACGCAAAATTTACAACATTTTTATTATTATTATATGATGATCTGTAATCTGTGATCTTTGATGTTACAATTTTTTAACTGTTTTTGGAGCACCATGGACTGCACCCATTAAGACAGCAGACTTAATGAATGTCTTCTGTATTATGACTGCTCCACCATCTAGCCATTCCCTCTCTCGTTCACTCTTCTTGGGCCTCCTGATTCTATGAGACACAACAATATTGAAGCTAGGCCAATTAATAAACCTACAATGGCCTCTAAGTGTTCAAATGAAAGGAAGTCGCATGTCTCTCACTTTAAATCAAAAGCTAGAAATGATTAAGCTTTGTGAGGAAGGCATGTCGAAAAGCTGAGATAGGCCAAAAGATGCCTAGGCCCCTCTGGTGCCAAACAATTAGCCAAGTTGTGAGTGCAAAGAAAAAGTCCTTGAAGGAAATTTTAAAAACTACTCTAGTAAACACACGAATGATAAAAAAGCAAAACAGACTTACTGCTGATATGAAGACGTTCTAGTGGTCTGGAGAGGAGATCAAACCAGCCACAAAATTTCCTTAAGCCAAAGCCAAATCCAGAGAAAGGCCCTAAGTATCTTCAATTCTATGAAGGTTGAGAGAGGTGAGGAAGCTGGAGAAGAAAAGGTTGAAGCCAGCACAGGATGGTTCATGAGGTTTAAGGAAAGAAGTCATCTTTCTAACATAGAAATGCAAGGTGAACAGCAATTGCCAAAGTAGAAGTTGCAGAAAGTTACCCAGAAGATCTTGCTAAAGATAATTAATGAAGGTGGCTAGACAAAAGAAAAGATTTCCAATGAAGATGTCATTTAAATTTTTCATAGCTAGAAAGAAGTCAATGCCTGACTTCAAAGCTTCAAAGGACAGGTTGACTCTCTTGATAGGGGCTAACGAAGCTGCTGACTTTAAGTTGAAGCCAATACTCCTTCACTGTTCTAAAAATCCTGGGGTCCTTAAGAATTATGCAAAATCTACTCTGCCTGTGCTCTATTAACGGAACAACAAAGCCTGGATGAAAGCACATCTGTTTACAACACGGTTTACAACACGGTTTACTGAATTTTTTAATCCCACTGTTGAGACCCACTGCTCAGAAAAAAAAGATTCCTTTTAAAATATTACTGTTCATTGACAATGTATCTAGTCACTCAAAAGCTCTGACGGAGATTTACAATACTGATGTTTTCATGCCTGCTAACACAACCGTTCCATTCTACAGTTCATTGATTGAGGAGTAATTTTCACTTTCAAATATTATTTAAGAATATACATTTTGTAAGGTTATAGCGACCATAAACAGTGATTCCTCTGATGGTTCTGATCAAGGTAAATTGAAAACCTTGTGGAAAGGAGTCACCATTTTAGATGCCATTAAGAAAGAATATTCCTGATTCATGGGAAGAGGTCAAAATATCAACATTAACAAGAGTTCAGAAGAAATTGATTTCAACGACCTCATGGATGAGTTGGAAGACTTCAAGACTTCATTCAATGGAGGCATTAACTCTAGAAGTTATGGAAATAGCAGCAAGAGAATTAGAATCAGAAGTGGAGCCTGAAGATGTGACTGAATTGCTGCAATCTCAAGATGAAATTTTTAGCAGATGAAGAGTTGCTTCTTATGGATGAGCAAAGAAAGTGGTTTCTTGAGATGAAGTCTATTCCTGGTGAAGATGCTGTGAAGATTGTTGAAATGACAAAAAGGATTTAGAATATTATATAAACTTCACTGATAATGAAGTGGCATGGTTTGAGAGGACTAAATCCAATCCTGAAAGACGTTCTGTCAGTAAAATGCTATCAAACCCTCACAGGCTACAAAGAAATTGTGAAAGGAAGAGTCAATCAATGAGGCAAACTTCATTGCTGTCTTATTTTAAGAAATTGTTAACAGCCACCCCAACCTTCAGTAACCACCAACCATCCTGATCAGTCAGCAGCCATCAACACTGAAACAAGGCTCTCCTCCAGCAAAAAAAACTATGATTCACTGAAGGCTCAGATGATGGTTAACACCTTTATCAATAAAGTATTTCTAAGTGCTTCTTTAGACATAATGCTATTTATTGCACATTAAATTGACTAGTGTAAATATAACTTTTATATTTACTGGGAAACCAAAATTCACATGACTAGCTTTACTGTGATATTTACTTTACTGTGGCGGTCTAGAACCAAATCCACAATATCTCCAAGGAATGCTGTATTATAATAAATAATCATTGTTTGAGAAAGATAATTAGAGACCATGTGAAAGACGGTTTTGGACAGATGTGACAAGAGACAAAAAAATCTATTAGGAAGTTACTTCAGTATGTCAAATGAAAGATTATGCAAGGTAGGGATGACAAAAACGGTCAGTCTCTGAGCAAAAGCAAACTTCAGAAAATGAGAGTGCCAGAAACTCGAGAATTTAGACTTCTTGACCTTTAACATTCTCCATTCTCCCATCCCTATCTATCCATCAATTTATTACTGCTTTTGCTGCTCTAGAGCAGGGGTCGGCAAACTTTTGAGATGGAAGAGCCAATCCTGTCCCTCACAACAATTTAAAAATTATTTGAGAGCCATAAAACAAATGACATCACCATTATGTGAATAATATCCTTTAAAAATTTTATAAATGAAACTATGAGTTTTATTTTCATTTTCAGTTTTACTTCAGAGCTACATGTACGTACCCAAAGACTCGCATGTGGCTCGCAAGCCTCAATTTGCTGAACACTGTTCTAGAAAATACCTTGTTCATTTACCATTGAATTTCAAGCTAGTAATTGAATTTCAAGATGATAATCTGTGTTTAAAGAAAGGTAATCTAGATCTTGACTATATTACAAACATTTTTAGAATAACAAAGAATCCGCACACTTGCTCCAGGAAAACAAGGTATCTTCAATCCAAAGATCACCATGCTTAAAATTTAAAGATCTCTTAATCCAGTCAATGCAGAAAAACCCCTTCAAAAGAATGTTTATGATTTTTCCTTTTAGTAAATGTTCATTTGATTTTTATAACCAATTTTATCATATCAATGATATAAAGTGGGTTTATAGGCGTAATTATAACTGATATAATTTTACCTACAAAAACTAAAACTTCATTAGAACAATTGGCTTAAGGCCATCATCATGGACTGAATTATGTAACTCAAGTGTTATCACTGATACAGAGGATTCAGAAATAGAATTAAGGAACTATACTTATATTTCATACTGAACTAGAATTTAGTATATCATAAATAGAGAATGCAGTCTTTCAAAACAAACAAAACGACCATATCATAAGCAAAGAAAAACCTCAACAAATTTCAAAAAAAAAAAAAAAATACAGGTTATATTCTTGGTCCTAAAAGATAACTACAAATTAACAATTTAAGGATTAAGCTCTACTTGAAAATTTCCAAAGAGAAAAAAGCCTATTAACTCTCAGAATACAAAGGATATTACAATTTAAATTGTGAGCATATTTTCTATAGGATTTGGCGATAGCCATCCTTAAAGAAAAATTTAGAGCCTTAAATATATTTATTAAAACACAAGAAAGATTTAAAATACTTAAAATAAAAAGCTTCAAAAAATAAAATACAGGGCCGGCCGAGTGGCGCGTTGGTTAAGAGCTGGCTTGGGACGCCAGAGGGCACCGGTTCGGATCCCACATATGAGGGCCAGTGACACTGCC
>NW_017731789.1:937655-939965 GCF_001890085.2 Hipposideros armiger
TATATATATATATATATATATATATATATATATATATATTCCAGATGAATTAAAATCTAGAAACATAAAACTAAAGAATTAGAAGAAAATATAAGAGACTAAATTACTATAAGAAGGGTTTTCTGAAAAGAAACAAAACGTAGAAGCTAGGTAAGAAAGGACTGATAGATTTTGACAGTATAAAAATGAAAATCCAAAGATTCTATAAAGTAAGACAATCGACAGATTAGAAGAAAATATTATGTATATATTATAAACAAAAATATAAAGAAATCCTAAAATTTCAGTAAGAAAAAGACAAACCCTACAATGGGCAAAATGATATGAGTAGGCAATTTATATGAGAAATTACAAATAACCAATAAATATGGTGAACTTCATTAGGAATCAGGTAAATACAAACTAAAATTAGGTATTTTTCATCCATTATCAGATGTCTAATGTTTTGGGAGATAATCTGTCAAAATCGAAAATCAACATTTTAAAATGCAATTTTCCTTCTAGGAACTTAAGTCTACAGAAATATTTGTACATGTAAGCAAAAAAATATGTACAAGGGTGTTCATTACAATATTGATTATAACAAAAAATTATAAATAATCCATATGCCTACCAACAGAATGGACAAATTATTTTATAAAATAGCTATCTGAAGAATAAAATAAGTATATCTACATACAAAGGCCTATGAGCCTGTCCTGTCATTCTTTCCCATCATTGTTCATCTCTTTAGCCTTCATTATTTACCTTTATGAAATTTTTCAATAGTGACATTTTCCCCCAGTTTGCTTAACAGCATCCTCTTACTTGACTGTCTTGGGCATGGAACCTATTTTGCTCCCTGCTCTATCCTTTGCATCTAGAATAAAGCCTTAAATATTATGTACTTAAAAATATGTACTGAATGTATACACAAATACTGATACAGAAAGATAGCCACATTACATTAGGTGAAAAATGGAAGCTGCAAAAAAGCAAACATGGTATGTATCTACTGAAGCTGATTTTTAAAACAAAATGTATGCATATGCAAAAATACAACAAAAATTTTCAAGATGTACAAACTCAAGTTATTAACAGTGGTAATCAGAGAGTGAAATCAGTAAGAGAATTTTACTTTTTACTTGTTTGTACCCTTCTATATTGCTTACCTTTAAACAAAATGACCAAATACTTTCCCACTGTGGGATTTTAGCAAATAATTAAAACAAAAAACAAAAAGAGACTTTATACCTTCAAGTAAAAATATTAAGGATAATCTAACCACTCTACATATTCCTAACAAAAGTTCCAAGAGCAATCATAACAATTTCTATTATTCTGAGTTATACAGGATTAACTTGACGGTATATGTAACTCAGTTTGAAGTATGCAAATCCAAATTGATTATTTTTAAATGAATGATAAAGTGTTAGTTGGCATCAAAATAAAGTCGTGAGATTCAGTTAAAACAACTGCTTATTTTCTCGAGAAGCAAAACAAGAAAAATATTATATTCTCTTTCTTCTTTTACTTTCTGTATCCAATAAACTGTTTTTGAAAGTCAGGTTTACTGAAGTATAATTTAGAATAAAATCCACCCTTTTTTAGTTGTAAAAATCAATGAACTTTGACAAATATATATGTGTCATCACCACAATCAAGTTAAACAGTATTTCTAACACTCAAAAAATTTTCACGCTGCTTTGTAGACAATCCAATCCCCTACCACTACTCTCCATCCCTAGCAACCATGTTTTATTTTCCTTTACTCTTTTCCAGAATGAAATGGAATCATCTATCCTTTGAATGCAGCTTCTTTCACAAATGCGTAGTGCCTTTGAGATTCACCCAAGCTACAGCACACATCAGTTCATTCCTTTTTATTGTTCACTAGTATTCCATCATGTGTATGTACCACATTTGTTTAGCTATCCACCAATTAATGAACATTTGAGTACAAGGCTTTATGTGGGCATGTTTTCATTTCCTATGGATAAACACATGAGAAAGACAGGTCATTATGACATGTATATATTTAAATTTGTAGGAAACTGCCAGATTTTTCCAAATGATAATAACGTTTTGCTTTCCTACCTTCAAAGTATGAGGTCTGGCTGTTCTGGGTTCTCACTAGCATTTGGTATTTTCAGTTTTCTTCCTTTCTTTTATCCCTCCTCTCTATTCTACTGGGATAAAATTACATTATGACTTTACTCTGTAATTCCCTAATGGCTAGTCAATGATACTGAGCATCTTCCCCTCTCCTTATCTGCCTGTCACCAGTATATTTTTTTCCATAAAGTATCTGTTAAAAAAGTTTCCGTTTTT
>NW_017731789.1:940405-996298 GCF_001890085.2 Hipposideros armiger
CAAGTTGGCACCATCATTGCGCTCTTCCCAGGCGAGGCAGATCAGTCGCCGGCTTCTGGACGGCCACTCATGCTGGCTGCTGGCTACACACAGTAGCCCATGGCAACCCACCTGCCCGTCTCCGGTTACTCACTGCAGCCCAGCTCCAGGTTGAGCCTGTTGTTCAGCATCTTAGCTGTGGAGGGCAGTGTCACTGGCACTCAATATGTGGGATCCGAACTGGGGCCCTCTGGCATCCCAAGCTAGTTCTTAACCAACGCGCCACTCGGCCGGCCCGTCTTTTGGTCTTTTTTTCAGTGTCTTCTGAAGAACAAGTTTTTAAATTTGATAAAATTCAAATTACTTTTCTTTTATGTTTGCATTTTTGTGCCCTATCAAAAATATCTTTGCCTAACCCAAAGTGACAAGGATTTTCTATGTTCCCTTCTAGAACTTTTATTGTTTTAGCTTTTATATCTAGGTTTGTAACCCAATTCAAGTTAATTTTTGCATTAAGTGAAAGGCATGAGTTAAAAGTTTTTTCAACTCATGGATAAAAAGATATCCAAATGTTCCAGCACCATTTGTTGAGAAGATTACATTTTCTCTATTGAGAAAAGATGCCTTAGCACCTTTGTCAAAAATCAATTGTTCCAACATGGATCTTTTCTAGATTCTATTCTGTTCTATTAATCTACAGGTCTACCCTTTCCTCAATACCACACTGTCTTGGTTAACATAACTTTATAGTAAATCTTAAAATCCTTCTATTTGTTCTTGTTTTTCAAAATTGTATTGGCTATTCCAGGGTCTTTTCCTTTCTATATAGATATTAGAAACATTTTGTTGATTTCTACCAAATTAATAAAAAAAAAAAAAGCCTTGCAGGATTTTGATTGGGATTATATTGAATCCTATAGGCCATTTTGGGGGGGTCAAAAGGAGGGGACTCACATCTTAGTACTGAGTCTTCCAAACCATGAATATAGCACACATATTTTCATTTATTTAGATCATCTGTGGTTTACAGTTTTCAGCATAAAAATTATATACTTTTAAGTGTTTCATGTTTTTGGTACTGTTAATACTTTAAAATTTTTTCATTTTCCAAATGTTCATTTCTAAAATATAGAAATATGAGACACCTTGCTGACTAGTTCTGGTATCTTTTTTGTGGGTTCCATCCGATTTTGACACATTCATGTCATCTGTGGATAAAAATATTTTATCTGTTTCTTTCCAATCTTCGTGGGTTTTTTTAAATTTACCCGACTAGAGTCACCAGTACTTTGTTGAGTAGAAATTATGAGAATGGATAACTCTGCCTTGTTTTGAATCTTAAAGGAAAAGCATTCAGCCTCACCATTAAGTATGATATTAGCTATACATTTTTCATAAATGCCCTTTATCAGGTTAGCAAAGTTCTCTTATATTTCTAGTTTGCTGAGAATTTATTAGTCCATGTTGAATTTTGTCAAATTCTTTTTCTGTATCTATTGAGATTATAAAATGGTATTTCTTTTTGAGTGTGTTAATATAATGAATTACACTGATTAGCAAAATGTTAAGTCAATTGTGCAATCCTAGCATACACACCATTTGTGCGTCTAGATTCTGTTTGCTAATATTTTGTTAGGAATTTGCCACCAAGTTCACAATATATACTTATCTATAGATTCTTATCTTATAAATGTCTGCTTGGTTTCACTATCATGGTAATGCTGGTCTCATATGATTTGGGAAGTAATCCCTCAGCATTTACTTTCTGGGAAAATTTGTGTAGAATTCAAATTATTTTTCTTTAATGTTTCATATAATTCATAGATGAAACCATTGGAACATAGTTTTCTTTGCTGGAGGGTTTTTAATTAGAAATACTACCCCTCCACTGATAAAATTATTCAGGTTATTTTATTCTTCAGTGAGGTTTAACAGTTTGTATTTTTTCACAAAATTTGTACATTTCACCTAAGTTAAATTTGTTGGGAAAGTTTTAATAGTCCCTTATTAACTTCTTAATATATATAGGTGGGATTTGTAGTAATGTCCGTTTTATTGTTGATATTGTTGACTTGTGTCTTCTCTCTCTCAATCAGTATTAGACATTTATCAGTTTTAATGATCCTTTCAAAAAACCACTTTCAGTTTTATTTTCTTTGTTTTTGTCTTCCATTGCATTCATTTCTCATTTTATCTTTATTATTCCCTTTATTCTGCCTGCTTTGGTTTAATTTGTTCTTCTTTTCTAATTTCTTAATGTATAACTTCAGGTCATTAATTTGAAAAGTTTATTTTTTTAATATAAGCATTTAGTGTTATGAATTTTCCTCTAAGCACTGCTTTAGATGTATACCACAAATTCTGATATATATCATTATATTCAAAATATTTTCTAATTTCCCACGTGGCTTCCCCTTTGACTCATGTTACTATTTTTAAGATGTGTTGTTTTAAATTTCCAAATATTTGGGGATTTTCCAGAGATCTTTCTGTATTTTATTTTAGTTTAATTCCATTATGGTCAGAAAACATACACTTTTTAAATCAAAGTAAAATTATTTTTGAAGTTCATAGAAATTTTAAATAAAATTAATGGAAAGTTAATTGACAAAAAGGCATACTGTACCAAACTAAATGCTTAAACATGATTAAAATTATGCTGTACACCTAAAATTAATACAAAACAATATTGAATGTTAACGGCAATTAAAAAATTTTAAAAGGGGCGAAAGAATGAAAGGGAATAAGAGGTTCAAATTTCCATATAAAATAAACTCATGGAGATGTAATGTACAGCATGGGGAATATAGTCAATAATATTGTGATAGCATGGTAAGGTGTCAGATGGTTGCTGGACTTATGGTGACCACTTCTTTAGGTATATGAATGGTGAACTATGGTGTACACTTGAAACTGATATAACGTTGTCTGTTAGCTATATTTTTTAATAAAAATCTTTTACAAAATGGTTAAAATAAATTTTGTTGTGTATTTTACTACAATAAAAAAAAAGCAGAAAAAAAATAACTGTTGGTTTGCAGATTTTGCTATGTAATAAAACACCAAATTTGAGAAGACAGTTTAAAAAGTCAATTAAGGGCGGGCTGAGTGGCTCAGTTGGTTAAGAGCTCGCTCAGGGGTGCGAGCTCTGAGCAACAGCAGTTCAAGGCCCGGCCCGAGCTGAGCAGCCGCTGAGCTGCCAACAGGTGGCAGGATGGCTCAGCTAAATAAAAGTCAATTAAGCAGAAAAAAATGCTAGTGCCCATATTTCTTCTAAATTCGGCAAAGAGAAAACACATGACCGCTCCATTCCAAGAACACTAAAATGTTAAAGGTGGAGCGAATCTTAAAGATCACCTTGTGGGCCGGCCGAGTGGCGTGATGGTTAAGAACTGGCTTGGGATGCCAGAGGGCCCCGGCTCAGATCCCATATATGAGGGCCAGTGACACTGCCCTCTACAGCTAAGATGCTGATCAACAGCTCAACCTGGAGCTGGGCTGCCGTGAGTCGCCAGCGTTGGAGTAGGCTGCAGCCCCTGTAGCGGTGGGTTGCCATGGGCTACCGTGTGTAGACAGCAGCCAGCGTGAGCAGCCAGCAGCCGCAGTGAGCGGCCGTCCAGAAGCCAGTGACTGAACTGCCTCACCCGGGAAGAGCGCAATGATGGTGCCAACTTGGGCCAGTGAAGCAACGTCCTCTACAACTAGACTGAAGAACAAAACAACAGCAACTTGTCTGTTCCCCTTCCCCAATTCCCCACCGCTGTTCCCATCCCCCCAATTACCCAATAAAAAATAATAATAAAAAAAAAAGATCACCTTGTCACAATGATAACCTATTCACATGGTTATGCCCTTAAGTTTTGTATCTTTTCCCAACTCTGAAGTTTTACATTCTAATATCTAGCCTTTCTAATTCTATCATTTTATTATGTACTAGATTTGTATTTAATTGCATTCTAGGACCTAAAATATTTCCTCTTTCATTCAGTCTATCTGCTGTCTTCTGGATCATTTCTTTCCTGTCCAGTTCACAATTAAATGTGCCCATTATTTCAGTTATTTTCTAATCAGGCCCTTCTGACCTTCTCTTCCTTGGCCAATTCATTTAAACAATGATATGTTCCCTCCATTCCATCTTGGGCCTTTTGGTTTGTTTGTTTAACTTATCCTAATGCTATCTATAAACACAAGTTTTAACTAAGGCCTTATTCCACTGACAACTGTGAAATATTTATCTCTCCCAAACAAACTTCGCTGCTGAGCTACAGTTCTGAATTAATGTAAACTGCTGGAAATCTCTTCCTGGATGTGCTACAGATACCTCAATTGAATATATGTTAAACTGATAGCTTTTGTACTCTCTTGCCCATCTCTAAGAAAGCTCTTCTTCCCATATATTTTCCAGAGGAAAGAATAGAGCCTTGCCTTTACTAATTTCATCTTCTCATTGCCTCCACTGGTCAAAGATAATACTCTATAGAAGGCAGCAACAGCAGGGGATTTCTAACAGACTATCATTAACAAAATAAATGATTGAACCCTATCTTAATTACACACACACACACACACACATACACAAAATACCTAAAACTTATTCAAGTTCAAATTACAGTCAGGTTTCTAAGTATTCCAATTTCCTTTAAAATGTAAATCAGATTTTACCACTCTTTTGTTCCAAACTGTCAAATGGCTCCCACTGCATTTAAATCAATGCCAAAGTCTTTACAATGTCCCAAAATGGCAAGGGTTATAATGTTTCAGTCACTTATGTAACTCAAACTCCAAGAACACAATAGATGCTCAACAAAATAGTTGATGAATAAATAATTTCCAATGTTTGTGTAAGATCCAACAGAAAAGAATATTCCTGGCGTATCAAACAATAGCGAGCAGACATAATATTAAAACACTAGCGGGCCGGACGAGTGGCTCAGTTGTTAAGAGCTTGCTCAAGAGTTTGAGCTCTGAGCAACAGCGGTTCGATGCCTGGCCTGAGCTGAGCTGCTGCTAAACTGCCAATAGGTAGCAGGATGGCTCAGCTAATAAATAAATAAATACATAAATACATAAATAAATAAAACACTAGATACTTGCTCACTCTAATTAATATAAGTATATATGTATCATATTTGATAAATTTAGCAATTATCAAAAAAAATCATTGTTGTCTATTATAGCTAATACTTTTCTATATCCATTCATCTTGCTTTATCTGAGGCTAAAGGTAGTATCTATAAGAAGATACATATATTTTTATGCCATGCAATAAGAATAAAGATTCTGCTTATGCTTGTCTTTGATTTTCACTAAATTTCAAAATCCTAAAATTGGAAAAAGTGGTAACCCTTCCTTAGGTGAGGCTTTAGAACATTATATTATCAATCTAGATGAAATTAGAGACAAATAACTTCTAATTTTAAAACTAATTGCATTTTACATAGAAATTTGTCCTAAAAATCTGAATGTGCATATAGATGCAAAATACACAACCATACGTAACGCTTCTTCTCTTGCAAATGCTTCAGAAGAGGAGCAGTCGCCTTGTATCTACCTTGTTTGGAGAAGACACATTAGCCCAAAACAATGCAAGTCTAAGTATAAAATTCCCGTGACAATGTTCTCAAGGCGAAGAAATGTTAAAAATGTATTCCTGGTCTTCAATTCTAAATAATGCATGTTATTATGAATAAGCCCTTTTAAAGATCACTTTTAAAAAACTACTCAGTAAATGATTTCATTGTGGAGATCAAGAATATGTTTACAAAGAGGAAAAATGAAAATCTCAACTTGTCTTAAAGTTATAAAAACAGGCGTCTGTGGTTTGAGATACAATCATTATTCATAGCTGTGAAAGGATTTTATCTTATAAATTTTAAAGGCATGATGTGTTCTGGAAAACTGTGCTATGATCCAACACATTGATTTAGTGTTAAAGACATTAATGTCAAAGGTATATCTGAAAAAAAAATCAAGTTTTAAACTTTTATTACAAATTAAAAGTGAAATTCTTAAAAATCTCAACTTGACCAGATATGAAACAATTCATAAACCTTTAAAGTGTATTGAGGAGAAAACAGGCTTTTTAAAAATTATTATTAAAAAACATGTTTGTCATTAGCAAGCACCTATTAATAAGGGTCTTTAATAGTTGTAAAAAAAAGTGTATCATAAGAATCAGAATAAAATTATTTTATAAAATATTAAGAGTGGACAAGAATCACTATTTTTCAAAATTATTTTATTAAATAAGTAGACATTTAAGTAGTTCCTCTATATCCTAAAGTTTATATTTAAGTAGCTATTATGCTGGATTCCTTGCTTTTATACTAGATTCATGGACCCCAACAACCATTTCAAAGGACTGAAAAATATACAGAACTTTCTATAACTAAGTTTGTGTGATTTTTTTTTTTTTTGGCATGGCCTGACAAAAGGTTCACAAAATTACTCATACTGGAAATCATACTGCTCTTTGTAAGTTATCATTAGGTAACTCTTATTTTTGAATAATTTTACTGTACATTGTGAAATTACAATCATGAAAACACATGCCCAGAGAAAAAAACACAAACTATAGGGTCAATTATAACTTGCCCTGTCTTGGTTTCCCCACAGAAATCACTGATTTTGTTGTCTGCTGGCAGACAAGCAGCAGCAGACATGCAGTTTGAATCACAAAGTATTACCACAAAAATCTTGTCTTGAACCTAAGAATAGTTCTATTTTGCAGCTGGCTTAAGCAAATATAAAATTAAAATATCTGAAATTACAAAGATTAAAAATTAAGTATCATTTGCATTATTAAAAGAATCTTCATGGGCAATTCAACAGATACTGTTTAGCTAATTCATTTGGACATGAGTCTAAATGATGAGACCGGTAACTCCTGGATGGTTGGATGGTTCTCTATGTCTTTACTCATCTGTTTCCACCACAACACCTCACACATAAAAGATCATAGATGAATGCAGGTTAAATGTAACATAAATAGCATGTTTTATTTCCTGCATTTAAAATGTTTGAAGGAAATCAATACATTCAATTTTCGGAAAGATCTATAAGCATTCTCTAACTCATCTCTATTTGTCTGCTGATTATTTGAAGTCAGGATGTATTCTGAGTAGCACCCTTTGAACCACCAACTTCCCAACAGTCACTCTCAATTGAGCAGCTCTGAAATAGTTGTTAGATCTTGTGGTGGTAACACAGCTCATCTACAGTAAGGGTTCTTGTGGTAGAAGGTAGAAAAGCGTTACTATGCAAATACCACTCAAGTCCTTTGTTCCTGTAGTCATATAATGAATACTATTTACATTATGGAAATCAAGGTTTATGCAATGTTTATAGCAATAAAGACAATTTTCCTATAATGTAATAAATATATCCTAACAAACCTCCCATTCTGCACAAAAGCACATTAAAAAGAACATGACTTAGAAACAACTGGACTAGGGACATTCTACTCAAAACTTATGCAACTCTAATCAGAACATGAAGAAAAACAAATAGCAATTGTAATAAAAATACTAGCATATTTGAAGACATTAAATTGCTACACATACGTACTACAGTAAATATATCTTAACATTTAAAAGAAAAGAGAACCCTGTAACAAGCACTTTCAAGAGAACACTTGGCCAGAGTCAAGGCAAAGAAGTTTAAGTAAATGAGCATCACATTAAATATATTATATACTCTTTGACTTGGTGTATTCAACTGTGTTAGTATACTCTTGCATTCAGCAGCTCCTGTTATTTAGTGGTACAAAACCTAAAATTATTGGGAAAACTGTATGAACCAATGTAACCTCAGAGTTATAATGCCATCAGTCTTCTAAATTTAGGGATCCATATATATAATCGAAATAAAAAATTTTTGGAATTAACCCAGGAAAACAAGTATAAACTATTAATAGCAATGCCCCAAGCAAACTGAAAATATGGCTACTCCATTTACCTAATAATTAAATATGAGTATTCACTTCCTAGAAACATTCAATGGAACAGAATAGTTTTCTAAAATATCAGACTTTGATCCATTACCTAAAGTCATGATAAAATAATAAGAATCATTTAATTAGCAAAAAAAAATTTAAGTCTCGTACATACTGAAACTCTTAAATTGTCGAAGTGCCATTTACTTTAGTTTCTCACTGCAAATGAAAATTGCATTTGACACATTGCAAATGTACACCGAACTAAATAGCCACCAGCAGTATGTCCACTTGCTAAAGAAATTATTGAAGGATAGATATACTTGACACTCAAAAACTCAAGAATTCCTAAGAAATGTAGCTAAGTAATCTATACGGTATGCTGGCAAAATGGCTTTGAAATACTATATGCATATGCAAAATTTCATCCAAAATCCATATTTATATAAAAGAAAAAAATACAACATGAATGTTGACAATCACAATTCAACATTAATACCTCAAAAAAGTGATTCCTTTCTATGAGCAGTCTAGTATTAGAGAAAGAAAAAAATTTAAAAGATAAATTACTTTAATATATTACAGCATCACCTCAAATCACAAAGGAGATTAAACCAAAATTATAAAATTCCTTTCACTGGCTATCTGGCCCCCACCACACATCCCCCAACAAAATCAAAGCCCTCCTTTCTCCCCAGAATGATACCTAAGTACATTCTCCATTAATTACATAATAAATTAAACAAATCATGAACAAAACAAATTACGAATTTTAGGAATTGGGTGACATCCTGGCTAAGGAAAGTGACCTAAAATTTGTAACAGTAAAAAAAATAATAATAAACCAAGAATTTGAGCAGCTCGGTATCAAAAAAAGTAGTACTACACCTCCCCGCGAAAAAAATGAGAAAGTAGTTGTAGTTGTAGTGCACTCTAAATATTCCCCATTTCCTTCCCAACACATCTCATTCTAGTTATAGATTCACCAGCCTCAAATTATGCCTAAAGATTATGACAACACATCAACAATCATGCCACAGCTACGGAAGTCAGTCATATCCATGCTGCCCTGGGGCCCTTTCTTACAGGCCGCTAAAAAAGGCTGTCTGGCTGCATGCATATGTGCGTGAGCTCTGGCAGGGAAGAGGTAGACAAGTAAAAGAAGAAAACCCAGGAAGGACAAAGAGAAAGTCAGGCTACCATGTACCTCTCAGCATGAAGTCTTTTATTTAACTGAGGAAAACACCAGTCTCACCATTATCTTATATAAAATATCCTCGTTAATTCTACCTCTTCTAATCTCCTTCAAAACATGAACTATAGAGTCACACCCCAGGAATTTACGATTAGTTCCCTCAGCCTGAAATTTACTGAGATTTTTCAAATGGCTAGCTGACTTCTCAACATTCAAGTTTCTATTTAAAATGTTTCATTCCTTAGAATGGTATTTTCTGACCCTATGGAACAAACAGCTCCTTTCCTTTGTCATGGTCTATCTACTCCATCAATTTGGTTTTATTTTTTAAGAGTATTAATGACTGCATTAAATTGTATTATTTATTTTCTAGGTTAATTGTATATTGTCAGTATTTCCAACTAAAGTGTAAGATCCATGAAAGTGGAACTTCATCAGTCTTTTTTCACTGCTGTAGTCTAAGCTAAGAGCAGTGCAGGACACCTAAGTGGCAGTCAATAAATATTTGTTGAATGACTATATATCACTAAAGATATTTAACTTTGGCAAGTCCTTTATTTGGAGACCCTAAAATACATCTCTATGCCTCCCATATGTTTTCATCTAAGTAAAAAGTTTCTGACAACAGTGTATTCATGAAGTGTCCTTTTTTCATTTAGAAGAGTTCTATTGCAATGAAAATTTACATTGTATATATCCCCTTTTGAAGCTGGAAAAACATCAAACAGCAAAAATGTGCTTGTATTAACAGAGATTTACTTGTATTTTTAATCCACCATGAATTTCAGGATCCCTAAAAAAGAAGCATAGAGAGCTTTTGTCTACGCCTACATTGAATATGGAATAAAACAGTTTGTATTACAAAATAAAATAAAGATAGAAGAAACATTTTTGTCCAGATAATTTAAATATTGAAAAAGTCTACCATGACAGACTTTTACATGAATTGTCCCATCTGAAATTTTTTACAGAACACCAGCCAATTCAAAGGTCTGCTTCCAAATTCAGCATTTAATAAACAACTTTACTCCCTTGGTGTTACAGACTAAATGTTTGTGTGCCCCTCAAATTCATATGTTACAATGCTACCCCCTCAACGTGATGGTATTACGAGGTGGAGCTTTTGGGGGGTGATTAGGATTATATGTCATGAGGGTGGCACCCTCATGAATGGGATTAGTGCCCTTATAAGAATATCATGACAGAGCTTGCTTCCTCTCTTTGCTCTCCACCACATGAGGGTACAGCAGAAGTTGGCAGTCCACAGCCTGGAAGAGGGTCCTCACCAGACCCCAATACCATGTTGGCACCCTGAGGTCTCAAGACTGTCAACCTGCAGAACTATATGATATAAATTTCTGTTATTTATAATAAGCCTCTCAGTCTAAGGTACTTTGCTATAGCAGCCTGAATTGACTATGACACTTGGAAGTGTTTGGGGGCACATTGCTTAAATTATCTTTATCTACAATCTTAGAGCACTGACTCTTAACTTGAGCTGTACACTAAAATTAAAAGAAAAAATACTGATGCCTGGGTCATGTCCTCAGACATTCTGATTTACTCATTCTGGGGTGTGATATGGGCATAAAGATTGTTAAAAAGTTCCCTAGGTAATATTAATGCAAGACCAAGGTTAAACCACTACTTAAAAGATAAAAATTAATAGTTCTATTATAAAAGTAGTTTATTATGTGAAGACAAAAATAACTTCTCTTAATTGAAAGTGATTTAGTCATTCTAGCTACTATTAGCTTTAGTTTATATTAAAAAATAACCCAACATTTTATAACTCACATAAAAGACATCAGAACCTTTCTCATGTTTTCTCTGTTATTAAACAAACACATCAAAATACCTATAAAGTACTCAGAACTATGCTAGGCACTGACAAATAAAACTGGATCACTGTACTTTTGTAGTCAGCCATCCACTTCTACATTGTAGGTGTCCCCACCTCAACCACCATTATGATCACTCTCTCCTTTCCATCAGAGATTACACTGTATCAGACAAAGTACAACTGTGATGCCAAATATAGACCTTTTGGGAACTAGTGTTTGAGTTTAACTACAGGACTGTTGGATGTCAACCTATGTTTTTATTCATGGTTACTAATAGGACTTAGTCAATCCTAGTAAAAAAGAAATCCATTCTGTAATGAATAATATCCCAGAATACGAAAAGTATGATCCCACTAATTAATCATACATATAAATGGTGCCAGAGGAAAAAAGTTAAGATTCTTATCTTATCACACTGTGCATTACAATGTAAAATAAATTCTAGCAAGATTGGATTAAACACATATAAATTAATATTATCGGATCTCCAGAAGAGGAAATAATCACAAAGAAAAAGAAGACACACTTAGGGCCGGCCGAGTGGCGCGATGGTTAAGAACTCGCTTGGGATGCCAGAGGGCCCCGGTTCAGATCCCACATATGAGGGCCAGTGACACTGCCCTCTACAGCTAAGATGCTGAACAACAGCTCAACCTGGAGCTGGGCTGCCGTGAGTCGCCGGCGACGGCATAGGCTGCAGCCCCTGTGGCAGTGGGTTGCCATGGGCTACCATGTGTAGCCAGCAGCCAGCGTGAGCGGCCAGCAGCCAGCAGCCAGCAGCCGCAGTGAGCGGCCGTCCAGAAGCCGGCGACTGATCTGCCTCGCCCGGGAAGAGCGCAATGATGGTGCCAACTTGGGCCAGTGAAGCAACGTCCTCCACAACTAGATTGAAGAACAAAAAAAAAACGACAGCAACTTGTCTGTTCCCCTTCCCCCAATTCCCCAGCACTGTTCCCATCCCAATTCCCCAGTAAAAATCTTAAAAAAAAAAAAAGACACACTTATATAAAAGTTTCCCCCAAAACAGCCTTAACAAAAAGGCGAAATAAACTTAGAAAAAATTTTATCACATTTGACAAAGATTCACATCAATACATATTCTCTCAAAAAAATAAAGTCACACTTCCATTAGCAAAATGGTCAAAAGACATTTAAAAACGTTTTTCAAACAAAAACTGGAAATAACCCAGATATCTAGCAATATAAATGCACAGTAAGTTATAGTCTCAAGCTAAAAAATTATGCAATCACCAAAAGAATTATTTTCAAAAAAATAAGTAAAATAGGAAAAGCTCAAGATACACATGTAGAAAGTTAGGACATAAAATTCTCAAGCCTAGTAAAAATAATTCAGATGTGAGCATAAAGACTGGAATATAAATATTAAAATATTCATGTTTTTCCTTTATACTTCAAAATCTTTATTATGCATGTGTTCATGTAATTAACAGAAAAAGTTTCAAAATCCATATCCCTTGATCTAAAAATCTATTTTTTGAAATCCAGAGGAAACAGAAAAATACCCAATGTAGTATTATCTATAATAGCAAAAGAAAAAAATTAAAATTATTTGACATATTTATTTAAACTGATACTTCCAACAAATATTAAAGGGCACAGAAAATATAAATAATGTGTGAAGGGAAAATATCAAGATGTATATTTTTATATAATATGGTCTCAATTTATTTAAAAGGTGCATATATCTGTATTTGCATAGAGAATTGACTGAAAGAAAAACACCAAAATACAACATTGTTATTTTAATTTTCTCTGAACCATTCTGTTTTCCAGTTCCCTGTGAAAGTATATAATTAATAAAGTTTTCCATCCCATCCCTAAAGAGCTGGCAATAGAGTGCTTGCCATTGGTAATAACCTGAAACAGTTTATTTTAAATTGCTTCAACATGTATATGCTTTTCTAAACATAGGCAGCTGAGAGTAATTTTTGAAATTTTTTCACTAAATATGCTTAGGTCTCCTTAAAATGTACTATAAGCATATTAAATACTGCTACACAAACATGGTACACCATCAATAGTTAACATTGGCAGTCATCTGTGGTAGGAGCATCTGCAATGGAACTGTACTGACACTATCTATTGAGTACATATTGCAAGTACATGATATGAAATGACTTTACAACTAAATCGATGAGGGCTAGAAAGATGTGGCACTCTATTAGCCATGAAAGATATTTCATTGCAAACTGGCCACAACTTTCTCAGTCTATTTTAATATAATTCTCTCCACAATCCAGTAACTTAAATGCAGTAAATATATGGCTTACAGTTATGACAAAGTAAATGGTACTTGATTAGGCTTCCTGTCTCTTTTCAGTCAAAAAACAACAGGCAAAACGGGTATGATAACTCAAAAGAAACAAAGAAGTCAGTCCTAGCACCTCCCCATTTTCCTGCCATATCCAGCTGTAGTTAAGGAAAACAAAGCAGAGAGCTCAAGTATTCCTTAGTTCAGGTGACAAAGATAAAAAATTGGAGAAGTTGAAAAAGCTAAAATCTGTGACGCAGAGAGAGAACTGAAGAGAAGAAATGGGTAAAGAATTACTAAGGAACTCTAAGCTAAACAACTAACTACAGGTGCTCCCACAGGGTTGGGATACATGGAGATCCAACCAGGCAGGGAAGAGGGATTACACTGAACACCTGGGGTATTTAGTCGAGAATCCAGGAAGTCCACATATAAAAGCAGGACTACCCTAACTTGAGTACACAGTACTAGAAAGATGCCATAACGACATTTCAAAACAATCCTCAAAAGTATGAAGCTGATTCACAAGTAACCTAACTGCTAGGGAAAAATACATCCCATCAATACTCTTTAAAGGACAATACATTCAGACATTCAACGATGTAATATTACAATGTTCATCATAAAAATTACTAGACTTGCGAAGGAGCAAGAAAATATGTCCCACAACTAAGGAAAAAACAGGAACATATAAACAGATGTTGAAATGACAGGTGTGGAATTAGCACACAAGAACTTTAAAGCTCTTTTAAATTTGCTCAAGGATTTAAAGAAAAACGTGAACATAATGAACAGAGAATGAAATCTCTAAAAATAAAGGATCAAATAATTTTCATAGTTGAAAAAATACAGAGTTTGTTAAAAAAAAATTCACTGGGTGGCACAGCAGAAGAAAAGATCAGTGAACCTGAGCGAGAGCAACAGAACTTATCCAAATTAAAGCATGAAGGGAAAAGAGACTGAAATAAGATGTACAGAGGCAACACTACCTTTAGGAGGATATAACAGTGTGTGTGATTAGAATCCCAAGAAGAGAGAAGGAAGGCAGAAAAAAATATTTGAAGAAATAATGCCTAGGGCCGGCCGAGTGGCTCTGTTGGTTAAGAGCTCGCTCAAGAGTTTGAGCTCTGAGCAATAGCGGTTCGAGTCCCGACCCGAGCTGAGCAGCCGCTGAACTACCAACAGGTGGCAGGATGGCTCAGCTTAAAAAAAAAAAAAAGAAAGTAAGAAATAATGCCTAAAAATTCTCGAAATTACAAAGAAAAATACAGAGGGTGCCAAAAAAAGTATACACATTTTAAGAAAGGAAAAACTGTGTTAAAATTATGCTGATGGTAAGTAACCACTTTGAGCACTTATAATTGCAGAAGTCAAACAGGACTTGTATTCATCTTTCGTTATTGGCATATATTGAGTATTACAATTTTAATAGTTTTTTCTTTTCTTAAAATGTGTATTAATTTTTTTGGCACCCTCTTTTGGTACCCTCTGCATAAACTTGCAAATTCAATAAGCTCAACAAACTTCAGGCAGGATAAACCCAAAGAAAACAATATCAAGGCATGTCAGAATAAAACTACTGAAGATCAGTAATAAAGGGGAAAAAAAAAAACCACTTAAAAACAGCCAGAGAAAAAAGACATGATATACAAAGAAAGAAAGGTAAGAACAATTGCTGACTTCTCAGAAAGAATGAAAGCCAGCAAATAAAAGAAAGAAAAAAAATACTTCAACCAAGAATACCATATGCAGTGAAAATATACTTCAAGCATAAGGGGAAATAGACATTTGCAGACAAAATCTGAAAACATTTGTTGCCAGCAGACCTGCACTATAAAAAACATTAAGGGAAATTATTCAAACATTCAAGCAGATGAAAATTATATAAGTAGATACCTGATGAAACTGAACTCATAAAAAGAATAAAGAACACCAAATATGATATAAAAATGGGTGTCATCCTCATTTAAGAAAATATCTTTAAATAAAAACAGTCTATCTGGATATTCACAATATATGTAGAAATAAAATATATATCAATAATCCCACTAGAGAGAGACATTAAGGGGAGAAATCAAATATACTGGTATACGGTTCCTAACATTGTATATGAATTGGTATATTATTATGCAAAGGTAGTGGTAAGTTAAAACATGTATACTGCAAACCCCAAAACAACCACCTAAAAAATAATGAAAAGAGGTAAAAAGGCAAAATAGGTAATAAAATGGAATACTGAAAACAATCAAATAAAAGGCATGAACAAAGGGAAAGGAGCAATAACAACTGGGACGAACAGAAAACAATTGGCAAGAAGGCAGACTCCAACATAAAATATTGATAGTTACATTTAATGAAAATGGAGTAAATACATGGATTAAAAGGCAGAGATTGACAGTACGGATAAAAGGGCGAGGGATAACAATATGCTGTCTCCAAGAAACACACTTTAAATATAAAGACAGAGAGAGGTTAAAAAGGTGGAGAAAGACATACAGTTAGTTATAGCGAAGCTGGTAGAGCTATTAGTATTGCACTAAGTAGAATCCAGACAAAACAAGGAATGCTAACAAAGATAAAGAGGGACATTTGATTACATAAAAGAATCAATTTAGCAAGAAGATATAATAAACCTAAATTTTTGTGTACCTCATAACAAAGCTCCAAAGTATATGAATCAAAAAGTGACAGATCAGAAAGAAAAAAATGAGCCTCTCCTCAATTATAGTTGAAGATTTCAAAACTTGTCTCTTAGTAATTGACAGAACAAGTAGACAGAAAGTCAGTAAGAATATAAAGACTTCAACATTATTAACTAATGTAATCTAGTTGACATTTATGGAAAACCCATTCCAACAACTGCAGAGAACATATTCTTTTTAAACATGCATGCAACATTTACCAGAATGAACCATAAAACAAGTTTCAATACATTCAAAAGTACTGAAATCAAAGTATATTATATTCTCTAATCACACATAATTAAATTGGAAACCTGTAGCACCCCAACATATTAGAAATAAAAAAAGTCAACTTTAAATTACCCACAGAATCTTTCTCAAAAAAAGAGTTTCTCATCTGAACCACAGATGATCAAAAATGATTTGGATGACTATTTTCTCATTTCTCTCAAGGATGATCTATAAATATGCACATGCACAGAAGAGACGTCGTAAACATTAGAGCAGAGGTTCTCAACTTGTGGGTCATGACCCCTTTGGGGGTCGAACGACCCTTTCACAGGGGTCACCTAAGACCATCGGAAAACAAAAAGATACTTACATTACGATTCATAACAGTAGCAAAATCACAGTTATAGAGTAGCAACGAAAATAATTTTATGGTTGGGGATCACCACAACATGAGGAACTGTATTAAGGAGTCGCGGCATTAGGAAGGTTGAAAACCGCTGCATTAGATCTTAATTCTCCCATGAAACCACAGTTAAGAAAGGCAAATGAGTCAAGGAGATAATCACAAAGGAAATTATAAAACATTTAGAAGTAAATGACAATGCAAATACAATACATCAAAATTGGTGGTATATAACTTAAGCAGTCATAGAAATAAATTTATGGCTTTTAATATTCATACTAGAAAAGAAATATTAAAAGTAATTATCTAAACTTTAAAGTGATTAGAATAAGAACAAATTAAATCCAAAGAAAGTGAAAAGGAGGAAATATAAGAGCAGAAAATCAATGAAATAGTAAATGAACAAAATACAGAAAAATTAATGACACGAAATACATATCAACTTAAAGTTCATCAAAAATAAAATGGATAAATTTCATATTAGGTTAATCTAAAAGAAGAAAAACGTAAATTACCAGCATCAGGACTGAAAGAGGAAACATTATCACAGATCCTACCATCATTTAAAGACTAAAGGACTATTATGAACAACCATGTCAGTTAATTAAACAACTTAGACTGAAATAGACAAATTCTTTGCAAGACTTACAAATTATCAAAACTGACAGAGAAAAGCTAAAGAGCCCTATGTCGATACTATCAAAGACGTATTTTTAATTAAAAATTTTCTCCGACATACAAAATACTAAGTAAGTGTAGATGGCTTACTGGTCAATTCAATCAAACATTCAATTACATACAACTTTCAGAAAATAGAAGAGAAAGATACAATTCCAATAACGTATAAGGCTAACATTTCTGATACAAAAAATAGTCAAAAGTTTTATAAGAAAAGAAAATTGAAGACCAATATGCCTTGTGAAGAACAATAATCCTTAACACGATATTAATAAACCAAATCCAGTCATATCCAAAAGGGGCCATATATCATGACCAAATGGAGTTCATTCACAAACTACAAAATTGGCTTAAAATCCAAACTCAATTAATGTACTTCACAACTACAGAATAAAGGAGAAAAATTATAAGATTCTCTCAAAAGATACAAATAAAAGCACCTGACAGTTCAACACCCTTTGATAATAAAAATACTGAGCAAACTCCAAATAGAAGGGAACATCTCAACCAGATAAAGAAATCAAGAAAAAACTACACATAACATCATATTTAATGATGAAAGACTAAACTCATTTCCCCTTAAGATCAGGAACAAGGCAAGGTTGGTGACAGGTAACCAATTCCATTCAACACTTTACTGGAGGTCCTACCTAGGACAGTAAGGCAAGAAATAAGGAATTAAAGACATAAAGATAGACATGGGGAGGGGAGATAGATGTTGGTAAGGGGAGAAAAACTGAGTTTACTTGCAGAGATGACCATGTACACAGAAAATGCTAAAAACTACCAAAACAAACAAACAAACAAACAAAAACCAAATCGCACCAACAAACAAACAAAGCCCTGGTAAAGCTAAGTGAAATTAGCAAGCCTGTAGGATACAAAGTCAATATACAAATATATTGCATTCCTATATACAAGCAACAAACAACTGCAAAATAAAATAATTACAATTCACAATAATTAAAAAAGAAACACAAAACACTTAGGGAATAAAGAGTATCAAAACATGCCACCCCATTATATGTCACTTTGGCATAAGGATTATTTTGAGTGAAGGCAACTGAAAAACAGTGGATGCAGAAACTCTAAGTCCTCCCCTCCCATCTCCTTCCTAAAAGCAGGGCATGAATTTCCCTTTGTAAAGTTTTCCCTCCTGCCTTCTCCT
This sequence comes from Hipposideros armiger, assembly GCF_001890085.2. Taxonomy (NCBI): domain Eukaryota; kingdom Metazoa; phylum Chordata; class Mammalia; order Chiroptera; family Hipposideridae; genus Hipposideros; species Hipposideros armiger. The sequence continues at coordinate 958,790 of NW_017731789.1, forward strand.
GTACCAGGAAAAGAAAGGCTCTTAATCACTGGAGATGACTTACCACTGGTGATGGCTCCTACTTAAGTCTGCATTAGAAACCTTAATAAATAACCCTTATCTAGCATTAGTTTTCCCATATATCTACCTTCCTACAATTTACCGCCCCTAGAAGTCCATATCCCTTTTCCTTTGGGTAGTCACGTCATAATTTATCGCCCTGTTAAAATGGTACATAAGCTCCCAAGCCTAAGAGCTATCTGTGGGTTTTCACTTCTTTTCTGTGAGGTTACCATATGAACGCATAATCAATCTTCTGTTCCTTTACTCTTTTATCAGTTTAATTCACAAGCCCCAACCACAGAACCTAAAAGGGTAGAGGGAAAGTTTTTCCAACCCTACAGGGACAAATTAAACAAAATATTTGCAAGACCTGAACAGTGAAAACTACTCAACAGTGAGGAGAGAAATTCAAGAAAATGTAAATAAATGGTCATCGTATGAGCCAGCATTATGTCTGCTATACAAAACATATTTCTAAGGCTACGATGGCCAAGAATCCACTAGTTGGCAAACTCTGCTCTGAATGTTCTAAATTTTATTTTTGGGAAAAACCAGACCATCAGAAAACTAAATACTCAGACGACATTATTTTTTAAACCCAATTGCATTTTGTCAATAAATCATTTGCTTACATTATGTAGAAACAACATGAAGCTTATTTTCGGAATGCTGAAGAAGGTATTTACTACAATATGCCATACCTCCAACATAGGGGCCCAAAGAAAAAATTTTTCTGAGACATAATTTGCACAAAATATATCAGTTCTCAAGACCATATATTATGCCCATGGAGTTTGTGTACAACAAAACCTCAAAATACATCAAGTTTCTAATTTGGCTCTGGTTGCTAGTTAATTTGATCTAAGTTTAGCAGTTATATATTGGACATGCATTTCTGTATACTACTTTTACCTCTGGTCTTAATTTACTAATGTTGCCTTTTGTATTTTTATTTTTTTTAGAGTATAATCTCTTATAAGCTACTTCAAATTCTTTTACATAAATATGTAAGTAATTTTTTTTAATTTAAAGCAAGCCAAGGTACCTATATTAAAGAATTTACTATTTTATCAAGGACCTAATAGAGACCATAAAATATTTTAATGGATGTAGTCTCACATTACTTTTTTTTTTTTTTAAGATTTTTATTGGGGAATTGGGGGGATTGGAACAATGCTGGGGAATTGGGGGAAGGGGAACAGACAAGTTGCTGTCATTTTGTTCTTCAGTCTAGTTGTGGAGGACGTTGCTTCACTGGCCCAAGTTGGCACCATCATTGCGCTCTTCCCTGGCGAGGCAGATCAGTCGCCGGCTTCTGGACGGCCGCTCACTGCGGCTGCTGGCCGCTCACGCTGGCTGCTGGCTACATACGGTAGCCCATGGCAACCCACTGCCACAGGGGCCGCAGCCTACGCCGTCGCCGACGACTCACGGCAGCCCAGCTCCAGGTTGAGCTGTTGTTCAGCATCTTAGCTGTAGAGGGCAGTGTCACCGGCCCTCTTATGTGGGATCCGAACCGGGGCCCTCTGGTGTCCCAAGCCAGTTCTTAACCATTGTGCCACTCGGCCAGCCCTCACATTACTTTTTAAGCGCAGAAAAAAGTGGGAGATGATGAACATGAAAGGAAAGCTAGTGAGAGAAAACCCTAGGGAAAGAGTAGGACTTTGAATAGTGAGTGTATAGATGGTGAAGAGGGTAGCAGGTAGACAACGTGAGCAGTAATAGGTTATCAGAATACAATGTAAGGGCAACCAGTTCAGGTTAAATATGGTAAAAATAATGGGTAGGTGGAAGGAAGTGATATAATGGGTCAAGTGCAAAACTAGCTTGGATTTGATTCTTAAATGTGAAATAACTGTAAAACAGATTATAAACTCTTCAACATCATCTCAAACTTTCTGTTTAGAACTTATTAAGCCATTACCTTAAAAAAATCTAGTTGTAGACTTTTATATCTAGAAGGACTCTTAAGAGAAACTATATGGTACATCTTAGCTTTGGAGATTAAGAAAAGCAAAAAATAAAATACTTATTTCAAGTAACATACAAAGGTTATGAGCCTTAAAACTCCAAGCTACTGATCACCTGGGTTGATCTGAGTAACATGAATGACTTTTAGCTGTTCTTCTTCATTCCATGTATACACCTAACCAAAACTAAGAGTTCAAAACAACTTCTCCAGAAAGATGGTTCCTGCACTGTACAAGGATACACCAAATCAAAATGAAAAACAAGCATTTACTGTGTTCAAGATACAATCAACGCTAAGTCACCAAGAATAATCTATTCACAGAAAATCACACAACACTATAAACTCGACAATGAAAAACGAACCCCATTAAATATAATCTAGAAATACTTACAAATCAATGGCAACATAATTCAGCATTCTCACTTGCCTATCACTTTATAAAATATATATATTTTTATAATTCATAAAATATAAAATGATGATCCACCTGCCAAGATTTTTTTAAGTTACATATGTAAGGCTTAATCTTAACATTTTGGTTCTTTAAACGGACAGTTTCATAGAAAAGAAACCTTTCTATTTACTGTTATCTACATTTACTTTATGGCATGGAGAATACTAAAAACAATAGGAAAGAGAACTCAGGTAAGTATTTTCAGGAGATAAAGTATTGTACAAATGAGAGAAAATGTTAAAAAGGAAAACTTTCCAGTATGTGTAAATATCACCACATGTTTTTGGAAAATCTTAACAGTATTTCCTTATGAAATATAAAATTTAAAAACTGCATTTCTCAATCTTGCTTAAAAATTTCACACAAATACGTATCAGTTTTTGTTATGATGACAGGGCATAAATTACAAATGCAGAACATGTGACAAGGATGGGGAAGTGGCAACTGGACAAATTCAAGGTTAGAACCAGCTAAGGATAAACACTAGTTAGATGAATGAGAAGGTCAACAAATGAGGTCTGTGCGAAAGTAAGGAGTTAGGCTGGCCACAATATCCGAACATCAAGTAAAGGATCAGAAAGAACCCAGACGATCTATAGCAGGAAAAAGAAATCAAAATGAAGTGGGCAATAGGTATCAAAACTCAGAAAGAGGCTAAATGATAAAAGATTAGACTAACAAGGAATTAAGACAGCAGAGCATACCCAAACGTACTTTAACACCAGCTCAACACTTTCTTCTCAACAGTGCTTAGAATTTGGAGGTGGGAAAGGTTAGCATTTGAGAAGTGGACAGATGTGCAGATGCTACTGACCTTTCTCTTTTCCTATAGGAACACAGGATTTCAGTGCCAGTTTCAAAATTAAATTGTGGCAAAAATATAACACAAATAAATATACATGTTTACATAAATATAAATACAAGAGGAAGGTATAAAGTAAATTTTAAATGATTCAATTTTGCTACTATGCAAAGGAATTTGAAACTAACAGCTTAGTCTTGGGACAGCCAAGATATACATTATCAGAATTTTATTTTTCATTTTCATTGACAATATGAAAAAGAACTAGTCTCAGAGAAAAAATTCTTGACTGGATGAAAACCAGCGGGCACCTGTGATAGGATATTGAAAAGAAGCAATATTCAAATTTCCACACAAAGCTTTTTCCACTTCTTAAACCTGCTATATTACAGAATAGAGATCCATAGGGATCCCTAAGACTCTTTCAGAGGATCTATGAGGTCAAAACTATTTTTATAATGCTAAGATGCTATTTGCCTATTTCATTCTGTTGACATCTGCACTGATGAAACAAAATGGTGGGTAAAACGGCTGATCCCTTAATGCAAATCAAGGCCGTGGCACCAATCACCATATTCTTCTCTGCCACGCACTCACAATTAAAAGGAAAGGGGGAGGGGGAGTGCAGTTTCCATTATAAAGCAGTAAAAAATTCTGATTTTTACATTTTCAACCATGAATATATGACTTTTAAATATTCTGTGTAACAAAATGGGAAACATTTCTACTGCAGACCTAAGTACATAGTTGTCTAAACAAAAATGCTTGTGTAAATGTAAGCTTAAACCAGTAGCTTTTCTTCAGGGAACACCATTTTTACTTAAAACAGGGGTATGGTTATACAGACTTATTTGGCAGACATTTTCTTGAAAAAAATGAAGTGACCCTGTCATTTCAAGGAAAATTCACTTTCTTTATTATCAGTGATAAAATGCAAGCTTTCAAGCAAAAATTAAAATTTTGGCAAACTTGTATCTGACACTGTAAATGCAGTAGCTTCCCAGTTTTTTACTTTTCTAAGATCAGTAGTGATATTACCAAATGGGATCTTAAAAAAATATTGTAGACTACAACATAGCAGTACTGGAAGGTTAGTAAACCAGTATTTTCCAAGTGACCAACACATGATGTTATAAAAATTATATATGGGTAAAAGGATGCATTCAGAATGCACAATAAACCAGTGGGTTTTAATCTAACCAAGTTCAGAAAATTCACTGATAATGTTTCAGGCTCTGCACTATAACTAACCCTCTAAGAAGCTACCATTTGTGTAGCTTTAGGAGTGGTATCAAAGAAGAATATCCACAAATATCTAAAAGGGTTATTAAAATATTCTTCCTCTTTTTATTCTCATGTAAGTGTGAGACCAGATTTTATTCTCAGACTTCCTCCATAATGTACTACACAGACTATCAAAGCAGGTATGGGAGTCTAATTATCTTCTATTAAAGCCAGACTTCAAAGATATCTGGGAAAAAGTGAAACAATGCCACTCTTCTCAGTTTTTTTTCCTTTTGGAAAAGTTATTTTATTTAAATGAGTTAATATGTAAATGTTTTTTTAAATTTCTTAATTATAATTTCCAATATAATTATTGATAAACTCTCTTAAACAAAAACTCTTTTGAGTCCTCAATCATTTTTAGGAGTGTAAAAGAGTCCTGAGACCAAAAAATTTGAGAATTGCTACTCTAATCATCTCTGAGGCTAAAATTTTCTTGGTCTGTCAAATGGGGGATGATACTTATTATCATAAAATAGTATATGAGTTAATATCACTTTAAAAAATAGCCAACAGTTAAATATTAACGATGTGCTAAGTGCTGTGCCAAATGTTTACACAGGTTATCTTATTTATTCCTTACAAACGTTTTAGAAAACAGATACCTACCTCTTCGCAGTCATTTAGGATTAAAAAAAACAATGCTTATGAAGTACTTGGCATACTCACTCTGTAAAAGAACTTAAATTTTCCATAAATGATAACTAATATGCTAAATTACTATTGCCACCATAAAACTATGTGGGCATCCTATGTATAACAGGTATCCATATACTGGGTTGTTGGAAAAGTCGATGCATTTTTGCACTGAAAAACATAGAAAAAATACGTCATGACTTTTTCAACAACCCAATATAACCAGCTACTTAGAAGCCTGATTCCATTACCAAGACCAAATTATTAATGGTCAATATTAATGTAACCACTCATTAAACCAAAAGTTATCTTACAGATATTTAACATTTATGAAAACTCCCTGAAAGGCAAAGGCAAATCTAAAAGCTATATACTAAACTTTGATGATCACTAACTTTGTAGTGATCAAGTCACTTCATATCAGAATAAGTTCTTTAGTCAAGTGTCAGAACAAAGGCCCCTAACAATTTAAAACTAGGAAAGTGCCAATGTTGTTGCATGTATATGTAGATAATACATGATGTAGACCTTTCCTAATTCATGCTCCACAGCATGCATTAACCAATGAACTATGATAAATTCACATGGGACTAGTGGCATTTGGACAAACCTGACTTTACTCTCACATAACAGTAAGAGATTAATTCGCATACTTCTAGTTACACTATCTTGAAAGTTGTCTGGAACCTTCATATTCCACTAAAATATCAGTCTTCTTTACAATGATTATTAACTAACATAAGATTGTCTTTAGCCATCTTTTACTACTGCTCCAGGCATTCCCCCAAAGTGGGTGTGTGAAAGCAGTGTTGTAACTTCTGCCCCTCCCACCATGATAAACTCCACTTTCAAATAAGAGTGTGTACTCATAATGCATAATACAACAGAAACATGAATATGTATATGTAGAGTATATGTAAGCATATATGTGTGTTGTGTGTATATAAGTATATACAGACATTCATATACACCTATGCAGAACATACTGATTTAAATGGTAATAGAAAACTCTTTAAGGACCAAAAGGTGAAAATGGAATCCAGGAAATTTTCTAGATAGCCCAACATTCATAAATATACCTAACAATTACATAAATAAGTGTAAAAGATAACATAAGGTGCTTAAAGAAAAGTTCCTTCTTACTGAAAAATTCAGAATGCTAGAAACTGGGGTTTCAAACTATCCAGATAAACAAATGAGGTAAAATACCCGTATTCAAGTACATATCTGTAGGCATCCTATATTCAAGAATGTTTAATTACCAACGGTAGACATTTTGTCTTCTGAACTTTTACCTTTGTGGAGCAAAATTAGCTGGACTAATCTCACAGAATTTTAAGTGCCTAGCACACTAAAGGTGCTCAATAAGTACTGGAGTGAAACTGTAAGATTCAATCTGCCCAACATGTCCAATCTTTCTAAAACCCCTTAATGAACTGAAAATGTTAGTTATATTAATTCAAATAATTTACATATTTATCTAAACTTTTCTGTCTCTAGATCAACTTATGTCTTAAGAGGTACTCCAACTCTTACTGGTGAAAAATGTCCCATGGTTATACCAAATATATGACTTCAACTTTAGAAACACAGAAGACTTACTGATATAATACTGGGTTGTCAGAAAAGTCATGACGCATTTTTGCAACAAAAAACATAGAAAAAATACGTCATGACTTTTCCGACAACACAATATATAAAAGATGTGTATTACATAAGCAAAAATATTTTACAGAATAAAAATATAGCAAGTACCTGTCAAAAGAGTCTACTTCATGGAGATTTTATATTATTACTAAAAATAATACCAAGTTGATTTCCCATTTCAACTAGAATGTACTATTGACCATTAGCCCACATATTGACAAATCAAAAGGAAACTAACTTTTCTTGCTCAGTCTTATTTTTTTAAAAACCCTCTGATGTCAAGATAAATACAGAGCAAGACATGGTCCTATAATAAACCTACTTACTATGCGTAAATCTGACCCTTAATTTAGTTCCATTATAAAAAGTTCAACCAAACCCTCCATCTACCTTAGCTCTAAAGAGCAACCATACAGATGTGGGGCTTTTATCTTATATTATTACAACCTGTAAAATCAAGTATAGATGAAGTTAGAAACCCTGGCTTTAGATGACAAAGAAACAAGATTGGGCATGAGAGTTGTTACACTTAACACTATAAATATTTTATTTAATTAAAATTAAAAGACAGACGTATTTGTAAAAATGTATCATTTCTAAAACAATTCCTATAGAAAACTATTAAAACTGGTTCAATTATAAATAAAACTAGAATATATAATAATCACATTTCTGAAATGATTTCTCATATGTTTCATGTGTTCCTATAAAAAACAGTTTATATATAAACCTCAAATTTACATACACAGCACTTGGTCACACAAATTTGAAATACACACAAAAAAAGTTGAGAGCTTTTTCTTCTTTTTGATCCTTCTAAGTACTAAGATCCACTATCACATATGGCTTACAGGAAAAGCATGGAAATTCTAAACTTATAATCATGTCTCAGCAAAAATAACATAAGCAATACACGAAAAGATATGCATGTGTATATATAAATATACAGGCTTCCGGCCCTTTTCTATCATCTGTATTTGGCTGTTTTCCTCAGTATTAGTTAAGGTGAGCAAAAAGAACAGAAACATTTTGACTACTTTGGCTTGGCGGAGAAAATTACTGACTGGATTATTTGGATAATTCAAATAACCAAGGTTTTTTCTATTTAATCCATTACGTTGAATAGCTCAGCAATATGTTGCAATCAACTTTTTCAGTTTTATAAGTTTTAGAAACATACAATATTTTACTTAAGATTTTGAAGATCTGAAAATTCAAATTAAATAACATGGTATATACAATAAACAATCACTATAAACCATAGAATTATAAGAATTAATCTACACTGTATTTACTGATTATTCTGATTTTAAGTTTTCTTTTTACTAAGATTAAATAGGAGTGCCTTTTAAAACATTATGACTCAGAACCAATTACACTGGAAGACAGAAAAAAATATAAGAAGTCCAATATTTAATGTAAATAAGCAGAAATCTACATAAAATTCCAGATGCTCAATATAAATAGTCACAAAGCTAAAAATTATGGTGACAAGCTGAAAACAGCCCAAAATTAGGTATGATAAAATTGTCACTGTGGTGTAAAGACAAACTTCATTATTCATTACTGAACATTTAAACATAGAGTTAACTCTTTAAAAAACAAAAATCATTTTCTGGAAAGCTCATTGTGTAATATTTATCTCTTCATGTGCAATATGAGGTACTTTAGAAAATGGTATATTTAGCTTCAGAGAGTTAGCAAGTTTATCCTCTTTGAACTTTTATTTTTAGCATTAGACCATTATGGATACATATGATTGGGGAATATAAACATATTTTATTACTATTTGGGAAATTTTTACATCTAGTCGGCAAATTATGGGTAAATATTCAGCTAAATCAAATATTAAATAGAGAGAAAACTACTCAGTATGGTTTAATGCAACAGGCATAAAGGAATCAAATTGAAATATTAAAAATTAGGACAATTAAAATTATAGGTTATTCTAATAACTAATAACAATAAACAAATTAGTAATGTAAAATCTTAACATGTTAAACAATTTTAGTAGGAATTATAAAAAGCCAATTTTTAAGATAGCATTAGAAAAACCTATACTCAAGGCACAAGTGGGTTTTCCCAGAAAATAAGCAAGACTTCTAAAACTGTTTATACTAAAATTTTAAATGGCAAAAAAAAAAGTCAAATAGATGTATTGAAATAAGTACACTTAAAATCCAAAGCAAAATTTTAAAAAAGCAAATTAAAATGTAACACTAGAACCTTATAATCTGGACTTGTTTAAATCCAGCCACTAGAAAGTCACGTGACCACTTCTATTTACTAAAGTTCCTTGATGCAAGTGTATACCACTATTTCTAAGTAGATAATTCACCACACCATTTCTAAGAAAACTCACTAACCGTATCAAAGTAAAAAAACAAAAACAAAAACAAAAACAACAACAAAGGGGAAAAATGAAATTAATCAGAGGATTCAACTCAGACAATAAGCTCGGAGGTGGGAAAGTATTAGCAGGTGTCTGCAAAGAGCTAGATAATACAATGGAATCAGTTTTCATTCTGCAGAACAACCATGAGACTTGCTGCAATGTCAGCTCCAAGCACACACTGAGGGACTCCAGAAAATGCTCATTGATCATGCAGCACTTTATAATGCGCATAGGCTTCTTTCTCCTGCTAACCCCGCCTAGCTTCCTTTTGCAGCTTATTTTCTCAAGCCCTCTCCCCCTAATCAAATCTCTTCCTGAAGATAGGGAAATATTTAATAAATTACCTTAACAGTCTGAGTATTAGAAATACCACTCACCATCATGAAACCTCTTTATCTGAATTAGCCAGTCTTTTCTTAATGAAGGGGAAAAAACCCTACAACCCACAGATAAGAAAATGGGTTTTAAACATCTATACCTATAAATACAGATGTTTGATAGCATACTACATCCAAGGCTAAAATCAATTATAGTTTCCCTTTGACATGTATTTCCTTGAACAGATTTATATGCTCAAATAGCTTCATATAAAATTGATACAAGAAAAAAATATATAATTTAAAATTCTGATGACTCAAAATGCAGATTCTTATTGTGAGTTCTGAAGCATTAGTGCCTTAAATTTTTAGGGTACTTTAATTTTAATTTAATTAAAATAATTTTAATTATTTTCTAGTAATCAAAGTCACATGAAAATCTGGAACCAGAATGTACCGACTAAATTAAGCAATTAATTTAGAATGTACCAACTAAATTAAGATTATATACATATATGCTTAATTTTACCAAAACTAAAATCAGCTGTTTTTAATAGTTAAGTGCAAGCAAAGCTTCAGGCTTAGATATGTAAATAAATTCTAAGACATGACACTAAACCTACTCAAAGCTGCTTTGCAGACCCCACCTTCTAATGAGTTAATCTAAAGGTCACCACCAGCACAAGGCTTTTTAAGTCCGAGGCCCTTTCTTTTCTTTTTTTTATTTTTATTTCCTATCAAACATATATCTACAATTTACGAAACATGAAGTTTAAACAAAATAATTCTAGACTTGTTTAGTAATCATGTGAATCAGACTGGCACATTCTCACACGGAATAAGGTCGAACCGTATCTTGCTTTTATGCTCTGCCTCTCTGCTCTCTCCTCTAATCTATTCATCTGTAAAATAATTCCATCAGATAAGATTTCTTTGTTTAGATTTCAACTTTCATTTCATTCACAAACCTAGCCTACCTCAAGAATGTCTTCTAGAACATATGCTTCCATTTCAGCCGCTGTCTCCATGTTTTATCAAACTGCCATGTTTCTTACTGCACTATGATTAGATCATTGCCAGCAGGAACACTCCTCTGTGTCAGCAAGGGAACAGGAAATGGAATGTTCTATTACATGCCTAAAGCAGCTTAGCTGTTCACTAGCCAGGCATCTACCAAAAGAGCAGGGGGTGACTCACTGTGTATTTTTTAAAGATACAGAAGCTCTATTCCAAAGCAAAGTTCTGTCAAGTAATTTCAGACAAAATAGATAAAGTCTCTTATTTTACCACTTCAAATCTTAAAACCCTAAAATTGCAAAAAACAAATATATATATATATATATATATATATATATATATATATATATATATATTTTTAAAGCTATTTAACACGTCTGGCTTCCTGGCTGAACAAAAGGGGTTGAAGTGGGTTACGTAGCAATTTATCCTTAGTAAAGCCTTGTAGTGAGATTAATAGCTGTATTAAATAAACAAAGAAGGAGGCAAGATAATACCAAACTAGGAATTTGCTATATAAGCAAATGCATTATATAACATATATATTACAGGTGCTGACTTGAGGATGTCAAAAATAATTATCTTAATGTAGAGTTTTTTAATGGTAAACAGGTTTCCTATAAACTAATGTTTGGAAATATCTAAGAGAATGAGATTAACATTCAACTGAATTGCAATAACTGAAACAAGACTTAACACATGGTTATATTCATTTCCTAGGAATGCCTTTAACTTCATTTACTAAGAAATGCCCGTACTCATCATAAATACTACAAGAGACTAAAATATTTCAGATAACTGAAATTCAGAAACACTGTATCTAGATCATTAAACAGCAAATAAAATGGGTGACTGACAACAGAGCTAATTTATATTATATTCATTATTGTAATTGCTCCTCAGTTTAGTAAAATTTGTTACTTTGTCAAATTTCTTCTTATGTAATATGGAATATGAAAAAATGCAATGGGAAAGGAACAATGTTTTATGCTCTGTGACATTAATAAAATAACCCTGCACTTAATAGAGTGCCATACAAATTGAATTTGAAGTGATCTTTTAATGTGCAGATTAATCTAATTATAATTCAAAGGTGAAGTGTTCTTCTAAATTTTCCTAACAAAAGAAAAATACATTTTTAAAAGGAAAAAAATTAGACAGGGGAGTTATTATTAATACATATGGCCAAATCTATGTGGAGAAAGTGATGATACGAATGACATGGCCAGTAATGTCTCCCCAAAGTGATGCCATATTTTAGTGGAAACAGACTTTGTAGTTCTCTTGGGCCTCAGTTTATTAATTTATAAAATGGGATAACACTCTTCAACATGGAATATCTACTGTATATCAGAAACTGTTCTAGGCACAGTCAACAAGAAAAATAAAATATCTGAACAGGTTAATATGAATATTAAATGAAATAAATTACTCATTTTCTGATCATTGGGAGGCACTCTTACTGTGTCAGGCAACATGTTATTTTTTTAAAATAAACATTGTACTTAACCTTCACAATAATCCTCCTAAATGGTAATTTAAAAGAGTAACAATAACTAATAATTATTGTACTTATATACCATATTGCCATTTTAAGTGCTTTGTATATATTAGCTCATTTAATTCTCACGATAATCCTAAAAGACGATACTTTTATTATCTCCATTCCACATATGTGAAAACTGAGGCACAGAGAGGTTAAACAATTTGCCCTACTCCCTACTCAGCTAATTAAATTGAGGAGCTAAGATTTAAATCCAGGCAGTTGGCTCTAGAGTCCGTCCTCTGAACCACCTACTATACTTCCTCCAGATGATATTATCTTCATTTTACAGATGAAGAAATCAAGTCTCAGACAGTGCACACAGTTATATAGTAGAGTTGGGATTCAAACCCAGAATGGTCTGACTCCAAAGGCTATGTGAAATTAATGGAAAACAAATGATATTAAAAATAATGTTTTCCCACACACTATATATAGTGCTTACATTTATATATGGGTATACCTGGCATTTGGAAACGTCTCAAAGTAATTTCCATTGTTAAGACCTAGCTTTAAAATAACTAGCAAACTGGCTTTTACTACTTTCTGCCTTCCAGGTTGATTCTTTCCATGGTTCAAATAAATTACTTCATCCTTAGACTAAGAGAAGTCATCAACACAGTCTGTCTTTCTCAAATCTTCCTTTAACGTAAGCAAGCAGACAGGTTTGAGCTCCAACTCTCATGTTGGAGCACACCTACTTTCCACAAGCCAAGCAAGAATGAGCTTTCCAACTGTGACAAGGAATCTGGCCCAGCAAGGCTCAAGTCAAACCACTCACCGTCTCTTTCCCTTCTGTTCTAGGATTATTAGGGTGCTTTCTCTAATATTTTCTGACATTTACTGTTAAGTTTTTACCAATATATATGTGATTATGGCTTTCCTACGGAATTATGGATGTTTATATACCATTTATCATCTCTCTCCTCTTGTAGAGCAAAAGCTTGATGAAAGCAGGCAACACTTCGTTCACCAATGTATAGCCAGGGCAGGCACTTAAGTATTTGTTGATTAAATAACAAAGGCATGAATAAATGAATTATTTGACATCCAGTAATGCATCCTAATTCCTTTTAAATTATTGCTTCCACTATGAATAATTTCTGATGACAAAAACAGTAGTTTTGTGACAATATTTGCTTTAGGTCACTAAAGTGAGATATTAGAAATAGTCAACATAAACAGAACCTATATTTCAGAATTTCTGTAGTTCTTTTATACAGCAAAATAATTATTTCTTCAATTTTATTTTCTGGTCCTTTTTGTTAATGCTGACCTATGCCAAGCACAGGATACTCTGGTTAAAAGGGTGTGAAAAGATTCATATACATCTGCCTTAAGATCCTACATTTTAAAAATGAGTCACCTTCCTTCTATTTCAACCTCATTTTATAGGCAAAAAACTGTTTTCCTATTTGCCTAAAATGGATTTTGGTGTTTAAAGATCCTTCATTTATGCCAATGGTAACAACATTAAAGTGTAAATAGTAGTTAACATACTAACAGTTACGCAAAAACCCAGTACATATAAATAACTTAAATCATAAAAGAAAATATTTACTAAAATAAGATTCAAATGTCCAAAGTGAAGAGACAAGCTTCTCCTAAAAAGGGGAGGGAAAGGATAGAAGTAGTTCAATAAAAACCAAGATTGGATGAAGGAATCTTCTAAAATTTACGATTTATTTAGTGCCAGCACTAGGTTTTTGAACAAGGAAAAAGAAAATCAAACACACACTTACACAATGTGTTAACAAGCAAGCAACCCTATTTTGCATGATTTAATATTTTAGTTCATGTTTGTTCCCCCACATAAGACATTTTTTAATAAAAAATTCCTTGTTATAGCGATCTGTTTACATCAATTTTTTTGTCCCCCAATTTAGGGGAGGGCAACACTTTTCAAAATCCACCTTTTTAAATAGAACAAGGACAGATAACTGGTGCTAGGACAAATGTAACGATTTCACCTAACTACAGGAAAACAACTAGAAAAACAAAATCTGAACCAACTTCAACTCTCAAACCAAATGTATGAAATGTAGTCATTATTTTATAACATTTCTATTTTTCTTTTACTGTAAATTATATTTTAGCAGAAGTATGAAACCAAAGTGTAAAATAGCCTGGACTGAGCATAAATAAGATACAGGTATTAAAGAGTTAAATAGAATTTAAATTAAAAGGTTAATAAAATTTGGTCAAGTTTCTGAAAGCCCATATATGTATTATTAAAACAGCACCATCCCCATGGTTTAGCCCTTTCTCTCCAAAACCAATCATGCCATAATGACTGAGGGTTCTACATACATGTCTAATGTAGTAATCTTTTTTTCATTACCTTCATAATTTACATATAGAAAAATTCACATATAGAAGAGAATACAAGGGAAATCTACCTCTCATAACTCCTAAAAGGCACAGGCACCAGGTTAGTATATTATTCCAGAAATAACCTACATATATGAAGCATATTTTAGTGTAAGATTATTTTTATACAAATGGAAACACATTATGCATACTTTTCTGCATCCCTTTTTAAAATTTAATACTCCATAATTCTTTCAGATTAGCACATGAAGATCTATCTCTTTGATTTTGATAGTTGCTCAAATTTTCACTGAAGAGCTGTACTATAATTTATTTAATCATTCCCTATTGATGGGCACTTGAGTTGTGTCTAGTATTTCATAATGCTGCAATGAACAGGCCCAGTGAAAGGGCACACATGCTCTGCACATGCCTAAATATAACTGTAGAGTAAATTTCTTGGTGGGTATATGTATTTAAACGTTTATGTTACCTAACTGACTTCCAAAGAAGTTGAACTAATGTATACTCTGACAGAAGGAAAAAGGCTGCTTGCTTCCCTAACAAATATTAAGTATTAATGACACAAACTACTAAAAAACCAAGATAAAAAAATAGTTGTTTTAAAACATGTATCTCGGCTTATTTTTACTTCCTCATCATTCCCACTTTTGAAGAAATCTCGAATGGAAGTTACACCTCCTCTCATTTAACTTCTGCCCCTTATAAAAAAAAAATCACATAAATTCATTCCCTGACAGATTAAGAATCTGGATTATTTACAAAAAGAGAAGAGGGGATAGAAAAAAAAGCCACAATGCAAATTCTATCCATGTATATGTATGTAGTTGGAGGACAGAGAAGAATGAGGAATCAAATGATCTATCTGCCTTTTAAAAAAAATCTACTGCTAAAATACAAATTCTATCCAGATTTAATCCTTTTTTTTTTATTTAGGAGTAAATTGTAAAAGTTTCTGCCAGAATTTAGTACTCTAAAGATCCATAATTCTTTCGATATATTCTTGCTAAAGTAAATAAAAGACTATACTGTTAGATATATGTACCGTATTTCCCCATGTATAAGACGCCCTCATGTATAAGACACACCTTAATTTGGGGGCCCAAAATTTGAAAAAAATATATTACATAAAGTTATTGAACTCAAGTTTTATTCATCATAAAATTCATACACCTCCTCATCACTTGTGGGAAATGCAAGTAAAGAAATCTACAACCACTGTATAAGACGCACCCAGTTTTTAGACCCCAAATTTTTCAGAAAACGGCGCGTCTTATACATGGGGAAATACGGCATTGCTTACCTTCCACATTTATTTCAAACTATTCATTTCTGAAGCATAAAATTCTGAAGTAATCCTTCCATAATTATTTTCAAAAGCAAATATACACTAAGACGACAGGGCCACACATAAGCAATTTTTATTCACACAATGATCACAAAACAGTTTCTATCTCAGTTTCTTGACATATATCCCAGGTCAAATTCGGTTAATATTTAAAAACAAGAATGACACAACCTTCACAAGAACCTTCAAAATAAATGTTAACAATTGGACACGCTTCTGGATATGTACAGAAATAACTAAAAGGCTTAGGTAATAAAGGATTAAGGATATATAAAATTATAACTTCATAAATAAAATAATAAAAAGGCCATCTGGCAGTATATTCTAAATGTGAGGAAGGGTATGAATTATTTTATAATAATTTACTTAATTGCTTAAATAAAATTTTTCTCAAGATTTTTTTTAAAGCCCTAGTAAACTTTTTTGAAAGATCATCATTACAATTTTTGATCACTCATTTATACAAATATTTTGATCATTCATTTATACAAATATTTACTGAGTACTTACTAGGTGACAGGCTTTATACTACTCAACAGGTATAGAATGGCAAAAAAATCAGTCCACCTCCAAGAGTCTATAATCTTGAGAAACTTGATCCTGATTCTTGATAACGTTTAACATCAAAATCTTCCATAATGTTTTCCTCTTCTCTGATTTACAGACCTTTTCATTTTTCTATAATCTAATAAAACCCCAAATTCCACTTAAAACAGTACAAAATTATATCTAAACAAAATATTTCATCCAGATGCATCCTATGTACAGAATGAAATGCAAGCAGAGTCTTGTCTAAATATAAGTAACATACTGAGCAAAGTAAGAAACAAAGCAGCTTGTCCCTCTTTCCACATCTCCAATAATAGTTGTGCCTGTTGGACACTCGCATTTGTTGTCTCTACCCATGAATTCATTCTTTCTCCAGTATTTCACAATAGGGTCTATGAATACAAAATTGATAAAATATTGTTTTTAGATTGCATTCACCCCTTAAGTCTGCCTGTATTGTACAACATTTTCAAATAAAAAAAAAACCAAGTACATATATAATAGAAATCACTTTTTGCAATATTTTTGGTTTTGCTTTAAGTAGGTTAAATCTATTGATAGTACAACACTCTCCATTTGGTTAGCAACACATTAACTGTCTTCTGCTCCAAAGCAACAATTATCTACAGACAAAAAGAAATACACCACACAAGCCCACAGCCTTCCCCCATTGCCCACCCTCCAAACGCATATACAGTGGTGGGGAGTAGAGAGGCTGGAAATAAAAATACAAATTACAAGAAAAGGCTTAAGTCCAAAGCCAATTTTTTAGAGTCACCAATTTCCAGGACACTTCTGACAGACAACAGTCCTACACTAGGGAACTAAAGAAACAGCTCCAGGTAACCCAGTTAAGATAGTATTAAAGGCATGGAGAATAATCAGGATGTAAAACTACTCAAGTAACCTTGGAATCCTAGTGCTATCTATAACCTGCTCTCCTCTGGTCCCTTGATGGTCTGGGTTGGCTGGCAACAAGTTCCAATTAGTCTGGTCTCTCATGATGCCTGTTACCACAATATCAGAAATGCTATTTCTAGCCTAATCAATTTATAACAAATCTTGAATGGTTTGCCTGTAATCAATTATTCCAAGTACCAAAACTCTACTCTTTCACACTCATAATTCCATCTTCTAAGAAATGCACTACAATAAATTGTCTCTATCTACCAAGGGCTAGGCCAAAAATTGCAAAATGGGCACCATTCCCTTTTCCACCAACCTAACCCTGATCAGATACAGGATCTTAAAGGGTCTTCACATAAAGAGAATCTCAGAGCATAAGTGTGACATTCCAAAATTCCCAAGGTGGATATATCAACACAATTCCATAACAATACTCACATATATATATATATGTATATATATATATATATATATGTATATATATGTATATATGTATATACATATATATATACACACACACATATATATATGTGTGTATATATGTTATATATATAATTTTTTCATTCAATGTAACTGTGAAATGCCTCTTTAGTCATCAGAAGGACATCTCACAACTCAGCTATGTTAGAAGCAATATTACCATTACTTTCAACTTTCCCCACATATTTAGGATATCCAGTTTTACTACCAAATCTTCACCAAAAACTAACACAATGTAAGAAAACAGAAGGCAGTATCTACCAGCTTTCATGTGTGCGAAAGATAGCTCACTAGTATGCTTTCTGAAATCAAATTTAACCCACATTCATATATTTCAAATCCTCTATCACCAATTTCTTGACAGAGTCAAGTATTTTTAGAAAGCCTATCAACTCCCATCCTCTTCAAAAACATATATGAGGTCTGATAATTAAGTTCGTAAACTCATCCTAGAAAAAGTTCTGCATACCTCACTGCTGAATATCACTATGGTCACCTTTGAAGTACCCCCCTTGGGAAGCTGTGCACCGATGCCTGCGCCTAGTCCACCCTTCAGAGCAATTTTGGAACTCTTTTTCTGGAATGGCCATCAGAGCTGTAGTTTTATTACCCTTGATGTCCTGAATGACATCAAAATGTCTTCCTTTTAGTATTCCCTTTATCTTTGGGTAAAGAAAGAAGTCACCAGGGGCCAGATCAGGTGAGTAGGGAGGGTGTTCCAATACAGTTATTTGTTTACTGGCTAAGAATTCCCTCACAGACAGTGCTATGTGAGCTGGTGCATTGTCGTGATGCAAGAGTCATGAATTGTTGGCGAAAGTTCAGGTCGCTTAACTTTTTCACGCAGTCTTTTCAGCACTTCCAAAGAGTAAACTTGGTTAACTGTTTGTCCAGTTGGTACAAATTCATAATGAATAATCCCTCTGCTATCAAAAAAGGTTAGCAACGCCGTTGCAACAAGTTCATGAACTTAATTGTCAAACGTTATATGTCATTTCTCTTAGTGAAGGTAGTTAATATTGTTTAAAGGGTGGGCACTGAATAACCAATAGCTTACAAATGTTAAAAAGCATAACTGAACTAACAAACACAATTTTATACAATTTTATACTTAGTATTTGTTTTTGTAGGTTTGAGGAAACCATTTACCTTATACAAATTCCATAATCTCCTGCTTAGTTTTTAAAGTATTTCTCCTAATTAAGTTATTTTAAGGATATACATTAGCAAAACTTGATTTTTAGAACTCCAGCTTACTTAGAAAACTACGTAGTTTAAGAAGCGTATTTAGGTACTGAGGTCATTTGCAGTTCACACTTTCAATACTTTTGTGTATAATATAAGATTTTATATTTTTAATAATCAAATCTGAAAAACATACAATTAGAAATCTGCTTCCCAAAAGATCATGCTTCTGATACAACACTCCTAAAACTAAGCTTCCAAAAAGCATTTTACCTATGTAGAACATCAACAGGATGTCAACCTGCCTTTAAGTCGAAGTGGCATCAAAATAAAATTCTTTCTTTCAACAAATATTGTCTGGCTACAGCCATAATATCAGCCTTATCTTTAAAAGGATAAAAATGGGGCCAGCTGAGAGGCACGTTGGTTAACAGCTGGCTTGGGATGCCAGCTCTGAGCAGCAGGGCCCCGGCTCGGATCCCACATGAGGGCCAGTGACACTGCCCTCTACAGTTAACATGGTGAACAGCAGCTCGACCTGGAGCTGGGCTGCCATGAGTTGCCGGCGACAGTGTAGGCTGCAGCCCCTGCTGCAGTGGGCTGCCATAAGCTACCGTGTGTGTGGCTAGCAGCCAGCGTGAGTGGCCGGTGTGAGCTGCCAACAGCTGCTGTGAGCAGCCGTCCTGAGGCCAGCAACCTATCTGCCTCACCTGGGAAGAGCGCAATGATAATACCAACATAGGCCAGTGAAGCGACGTCCTCCACAAATAGACAGAACAAAAGGACAACAACTTGTCTGTTCCCCTTCTCCCATCCCCCAGCGTTGTTCCCCTCCCCCAATTCCCCAATAAAATCTTTTAAAAAAATTTTAAATAAAGGATAAAAAAGGTCATTTCTATTTCCATCTTCCTCCTTCCAGCTCTTCTGTTGTTTTCCGTGATCACGTGACTCCCTCCTCCTGGATAACCCAGGTTTTTAATCTAGGTCTTCAATACATCAGAGAAAATGTCATCTTATTCAGAGGCAATGACAGGAGGATTCGGAATTTTTCCATTTATCCAAATTTTTAACAACAAACTTTAAAACAAAGAATCATGGAAGGGATTCAGGAATTGACATACAAAATCAAGAGTGTAAGCCAGTCAAGAAATAATTGTGCATCCTATATAAAAAGAGTTACACTTATAGTCTATGCAACTTTCCAATTTCTGGAATTAATTCCTATGTGTCCTCTGTTTCTACCTCAGATAGTTTCTAAAATCCATGTGGTCCTGGAATGTAACATTATAAAAGAAGTGATATTATCTAACTACGTAGATACAATACATCTGTAAATTTTTAACATTATAAATGTGGTGCATGCCAGTGAGATTTTTTTTAAAAATTCAAAGACCATAAAGGCACAAGATGAGTACAGTAAGTTTTTTTTTTGTTACCTACCTGTACCATTACACTGTTAACAGCCTTCTAGTGTGGTTACCAGCTTAATTTTAATACCATTTGGTGTCTTGATTCGCCAGTTTTATATATTGACTGTCCACTAAAGAAACGAGTACTGACCTTTCTTCTGTTGCCCACCATCTCCTAATTTTACAGGTTGTATTATTTTTATATTATTAACATTTATAATGCATTCTACTCCATACCGATAATTAAGCCTAAATTTTATATATTTTCAAGGTTGGTTCTACAAACTAAAAAATAAACTCTTACATAATGTGACTAGGTAAATACTAATCATTGAAGGAAATGTAATATTATGTCATTTAGACACTGGCTGAAAGAGAGTTGTCCATGTATTCTAGACTGATAACACTTGAATTTTCTTCTCGCTTCTTTTCGTTCTTTTTAAAGCCAGAGTTTATCAATGCAGCTACCAGTTTCCTCTCCTCCACACTGTCCTACCACCATATCCTCTACCTTCATTTTCATTATACTATTGTATCTCAAGTATTTTTATGTAAGGTACATAGTTTCGCCAAGTGTAAAAAACGCAGTTGTTCTCATGTAATAGTGTGATTGAGTATACAAAATTTAGGTCCAAATCTATTTTCCCCCAAAAGATGAGGACTGCTCCACTGTCTTCAAGCATTCAGCAAGGCTGACAAGAACTAGTCATTTGATTTTCCGTTTTTTATTCCCTTTTCTGGCAGTGAATGGAGATTTTCTTTGTATTCTTGGAGTTCTGAAATTTTACCAGATGTATCCTGATGTAGATCTTTTTCCATTCATCCTGCTTGGTACTAGATGGGCTCTTTCAGTCTGAAATTCATTATCTTTCTCCAGCTCATGAACTTTTCTTCAATTATTTCTTTCATTTTTCTCCTTCCCATTGTTCCTGTTCTCTGCTTAAAGAACTCATATTTACAGACATGAAAACTTTGTGATGTATTTTCCATACTTCTTTCATTTTCTTTCCATTTTTCCAGACACATATATTCATATACACAGAGAGTTTCTCCTCTTTACCTCCAAATCAACAATTCATTCTTCATTCATGCTAAATTGTTATTTAGCCCATCCATTAAATTTTTTCTTTATAATTTTCAAAATCCTTTTTGGTTCTCTGCCCTTTTTCAGTGCAACTATGATCAATCATTGCAACATATTCTTAAATCTTAAATAAAATACCAATTACATTTTTTCTTTGAAGTTTTCTTCTGAATTATAAATGAGGTCAGCTGCTCTTTTATTCATCTTAATCCTCTTCCATCATGACTCTCAATTGTCTGATTATTCCTGTTTATACTGGTAAATGATTACTTTAGAGAGTACAGGAAGCCAATGTAGGCTTTCTCTGAGGTTGTTCAGGTTTGTTTTCCCAAATGGCTTCTACCTTAAATGGGAGAGTAGTCTATTTAAACAGGCAGGGCATATGGATAAGCAGGCATCCCAGAAAGGTACCTGGACATGAAGTCAAGCTTGCTGGGAACTGCCCGAAGTGCTTTTTACTGAAGCACGTTTTAGTGCCTCTGCGTCTCTCCCAGGTTCCAACAACTCAGTAGCTGTCCTACTGAACTATTTGGTCTATTTTGTTCAGAGACTGGTTCTTAGACTTCAGGTCTGAGGGCAGGCAGCACTGCCACCAGTGCTGTTTAGGCTGGAGAAAGGAAGGAGGCCTAACTAACCTAGTACTTTGGAAATTAACTCTTTTAAAAATTCTTGATTATTACCCAGTTGCCCACTACTGTTCTTTGTATTTGTTGACTCCAAGCTTGGAGCCTTTCTGAGATTCCCGTAGGAAAACCTGAGCTTACCTCTGGTTTCTTGGGTTCCAACTTCCTCTGAGATTTTGCTGTCAATCTGGTCCTGTGAACTTTCTATCTTCTTCAAAATTTCTGGTCCTCTGATGGTACCTGTAGTGGACTGTGAGCTGTAATTTTACTGCTCAACATGCTTTCTACCCACCCCTTTTTCTAGTTACATAATCCCTCGTCTGTAGGGAAAATTTTCTATGTGATTTGGGTGGAGGTGATTCTTTCCAGCCACCACAAGGATGGCCTCATGCCCCAGATTTGGCTAGAATATCCCATCTCCCTCTCCATTGGCAGCCACCTTTGCCTGGCTGAAAATAAAGTTAATACAGAAGAAAAAGACTAAACCTATTGAGGAAAAAACAGTACTGACATTATTCTAATCTGGATTTGTACATGCCTAAGTTAAATCTTCTCTCCTCCTTCCCTGCATACATGCAAGCACACATTAAAGTTACGGAGCTAATGAGGTCCTTTTGCTCCTCTTTACAGTAGTTTGACTAATACATAACATCTTTTCCTGCTTTTCAAAACTGTGATTTAATTCAATCTTTAAGCAATTATCAGTGGGACATTCAGAAGAAAGGAAGTTAAAGGAATGTGCTCAATCCACCATATTTAAAAGAAAAGTTAGGACAATAACTGTAAAATAAGCCTAAAGAAATAAAATGAAAACTTTATAATTTGGTGTTAAACATATGATGAGGAAATACAATAGATGTAAACTTTATTAAGTACATCATATCGTTCTGTAAGACAGCTTTCATACAGCTAGGGGGGAAAAAGCAGATATAAAAAAACCAATGATCTCTTAACTAGCTTTTTCTGAGTCAAGGTTACAATGGTTTCACAATGAAAAGAACAAAGGAGCGAAGATAGGTAGTGGTTCAAAATTTTCTAATCTATTATTATCACAAGAAAACTCTCTGAATGGTTGTATAGTGGCAATCCCTGGAAGAAAAATTCTGTAGCTATTGGTGTGAGTATTGAGGTATAGGTAGGAAAAGGGTTTACTTTTTAATTGTAAAGGTGATAAAAAGCACAGAAGGTCACTGAACTCCTCAGTAGTGGATGAAATCCACAACTCTTCACCTAAGCTTCGTAATCCATGATTCAGAAAACTACTCGTATGCCTCAAGAACTCTATAAACCTACTGAAACAATTTGCAAAATGCTCTTTGTGTGTATTTAAGCACATCTGGGGTGAGAATAGGTTCACAATTTTCATTAGAATCTTACTAAAAGCCATGACCTAAAAAAGGTATAGAAAACCTCTCCTAACTGCAAAAGAGCAATGACAACTTCATTTAAGAATTATATATGTAATAATTAAACCCAGAAAAATATCAAAGTAATGAGTACCCCCATATAAGACAATGTGCTAGATATATAAACTCCATTCTTTAGAAAAACTGTTAGAAAAAACCATTACCCCCAACATGAATGAAGAAATGAGGTTAAACAGTAACTTTCCCAGTCACACAATATTAAAGGATTTAAAAACAAGACAGATTCCCAGCTTGATTTCAAACTCCATATAATGCTTTTTCCAGGAGAAATATTGGTAAGAAAAGAAATACAAAGGCAATGGGTTGTTTCATAATGGAATGTAAGTTTATGTCAGGCACAGGAATTGCCAAGCACTCACATGCCTGAGGTTTAATGAAACTGGAATCCAATTCTTCTTCCTAATTGCCCTTTAAGATTTTCAGGGAAACTTCTGCTTCTATAGTAGTAAGGTCAGGAAGACCTTAGTATTTGATTAAGATGAATGAATCTTATTAATGTTCGAGGCCTGCTAAGCCAATGATGGGTCCTCTTGCCAAGCAAAGCTGTTCTTCTGGGCTCCATGGAATAAAAAACAAAAGTTGCTCATGCATGTAGGACTTTTAAAAAGCTGGAATACCAAGGCTATGTGTTTTATGTCTTGGCATAGAAGACAAGGATCTGGTGATAAGGCTAAAGAAGGTAAGACCTCCCACATACTACGTTAGGCACATTCATAACTTAAAACATATTCTAGTACTTGAATCTGTCCAAAAGAACTCAGACACTGGAGTTCGGGTTGGAGCCAGAAATCTGGGTGGAATGGTAGAGAGGATCTTGTACTGTGAGGTAGTTGTATAGGGGCAGAGACAGGAGAAAAAGGAAGAAAAGGTACAAGCGAAAGAACAATCCACAAAACAAGTTAAGGATACGTTTTAAAGGTTCTCAGATTTAGAAAAGAGCATGGTAAAATTTTTGCTTTGATACTTTGCCATTTTATCTAGAACCATAGAATCATCTGCTAAGCCTATAGCAAAAGTCACAGAAATATGGTTTGCTTCATCATTCCCAGAAAAAGAGATCAGAGTTTAAGAAAAGGATGTTGTATTTCCCATTATTCTTATCTGTTCCGCTTCATTAAAAGTATAAAATATTACACTTTTTTAAATCCTGGGAAAATTTAAGAACATATTCTATTTAAATACTAAAGACCTAATGAATCCACAGTATAATCTTAAAAGGGCATCTAACCCATACAACTATCATCTGTGGAATCTTCATTACAGAATCCTCACTCCCTATGCTAACATTGGCCCCACCTAAAATAAATTACCCAACATGCACAATTACAGCTGAATAGATTTATTGGCAATCTATAAATTCAGTAAAATAATCATATTACATGGAATTAGGAAGAGTTAGATTTTTCTAAATCACAGATTTTCAATTGTGTTTTTAAAAAATAGCCAAACATCTTCTAGTCAGTAACCCAATTTTCACAAAGCTCTCCACTGTTCCTCATACTTGTTTTAACAGCTAATATTTACGAAGGCCCTTACAGTTCACAAATGTTTTCACACACATTATCTCATCTGACCCCAACCAAAAGAAGGTATTCTTATGTCCCCTTTTATGTGAGGCTCTGAGATTCAGCTTGCATATCATACTGACTTGATAATGTGAATTAATTGATGTAACAGAGTCCAAAACAGAATTCTTCTCACTTCACATTTTGAGAACTATAAGAGAGGTCATCTACAAGGTATGTACTTTGATTTGATGTTCCAGAAAAGGTAAGGAATAGTGTACTATTCAATTATAATCTATGAAATCCATCTCAAGATCAATCATATTAATTTTTCCTAAAATGGGATTAGGGAAACAAGATGTAACAGAACAGAGCAACATTAACTAGCTACACTCTTAATAGTCTTTTTTTTTTTGGTGGGGGTGGGATATTTTATAATCTGGTGTTCTACTCAACTCTGAAAATGTTCCAGAACTATTTCTACTTATGTATAATGATCTAGGGGCAGGTCCTAAATCAGAGTACACAGATTTATAAAAAGGACCTAGATGCAAAGTGAAATGAGCTAGTGAGCTCTACAACTTACACAAAACATATTTCTTGAGCAATTACTAAGGCATCCACAAAAGAGAAGGAGGCAGTGGAATATGGGAGTTAAGAAAGCAGACTTTCATGTGTGATTGCCCACATTTTACTCCATTTCCATCATTTACTGTAACACCTTGAGCAAGTTCCTCTTTGCCTTGATTTTTTTCAACTATAAAATGTGGATAATATATCTACCTCAGAGTTGTTGTGAGGATTAAGATACTATACATAAAGCAATTAGAACTTGCCTGGCATATATAATAGTAAGCACTCGTTAAAATATTATTAAAATATTAATTACTGAAGTTATAATTACCCAATGTTCTAAGTGTTATGAACGCTCAGGGAGGAGATGGTGTTTTATCAAGCTCTTTATGGATAAATTAGCAGTCAACAGAGAGTGACATCCAGAAAGAATAGATATTAATATGGATTAAAAACTGACTTCAGGGCCGGCCGAGTGGCGCGATGGTTAAGAACTCGCTTGGGATGCCAGAGGGCCCTGGTTCGGATCCCACATATGAGGGCCAGTGACACTGCCCTCCACAGCTAAGATGCTGAACAACAGCTCAACCTGGAGCTGGGCTGCCATGAGTCACCGGCGACGGCGTGGGCTGCAGTCCCTGTGGCAGTGGGTTGCCATGGGCTACCGTATGTGGCCAGCAGCCAGCGTGAGCGGCCGACAGCCGCACTGAGCGGCTGTCCAGAAGCCGGCGACTGATCTGCCTCGCCAGAGAAGAGCGCAATGATGGTGCCAACTTGGGCCAGTGAAGCAACATCCTCCACAACTAGATTGAAGAACAAAACGACAGCAATTTGTCTGTTCCCCTTCCCCAACTCCCAGCACTGTTCCCATCCCCCCAATTCCCCAATAAAAATCTTTAAAAAAAACCCAAAAAACTGACTTCAGACCTAGCACATCCTAGATCACTATAAAACCACTGTAGTTTAAAAAAATATGGCACTGACACACAAAATAAACTGGGAATTACAGAAACAGACCCATGCACCTTTAGTCTAGCACTTTCACCACTAGAATATATCTTACCAATGTAGCAACACATACACCGAGATATATGTCAAAAAGAGTACACTGCGGTATTGTTTGTAATGGCTGAACACTGAATACAACCAAAACACTAGTTACACACACTGGATAAAACCAGGGAAGTCATGATATCTGACAAGGGAATACTTCACAGCCATTTTTAAAAGGACTAAGATCGACTATATGTATATTTATAAGGGAAGAGTCTATGATGGACTATTATTTAAAAAAGAAAGTTTCAGAATATTTTTATAATGACCCCATTTATGCAAAACAAAATATTTAGATAAATACACATGTGGATATATGTGTGAAAACATAAAAAAAAAGGGCATGAAATTATGTACACTTAAAATTTACACCTGGGGATAAAAAATAAGGGAAATTTTTCAACTCATTACTTATCTTCTGTTGAAATTTTTACATTTTACATTTACTACACGATTTAATAAAAACAGAAAAATGATAAGGCAATCTCCCTTAGAGGTTCCTCCCATATTAAAAAAATAACTAGAAATAAAACACCAGTCACAGTTTAGTATCACTGCTGCATACTTTAGCATAGATTTGATTTAAAAGATCTGTCACCCCTACAATAGAATAAAACTCATCTACCTCAGGTCTTATAACAGCTCTTCTATTTTAGCATCTCCTAAACACCAACTGTGTCAGTTTTAAATTATTTCTAGTTTTTCTGAAATATATTTTAAAAACATGGAA
Source organism: Hipposideros armiger (assembly GCF_001890085.2). Classification (NCBI taxonomy): domain Eukaryota; kingdom Metazoa; phylum Chordata; class Mammalia; order Chiroptera; family Hipposideridae; genus Hipposideros; species Hipposideros armiger. Next base: position 986,102 of record NW_017731789.1, read on the forward strand.
ACAAAACTAAAGAACACTGGAATGATAATGCAGGAGAAATAAAACACATTCATCAAGTTCACAGGTCCTGCCCTAATAGTATATAGAGATCTCCAAGTCCAAAGACAGGCTAGTTAAGACTAATAACATCACACAAATCAATAAGAACACTATACAGGTGCTGGCGCCACTCATCTTCATAAAAGCACCTTTACTTCTTTAGTAGAAATTTGTAAGGGAGGTAGGAAAAAAAGGAAAGAATGAAGCCAAGCCTGTTCAGTGGCTTAGTGTTAGAAGAAAAAAACATGTTTCAAAAGACTACTGACTACATTAAATGAAAAATATAGGAAATTAACCATAAAAAGCTGCTTATCAAATAGCACAGGAAATTAGTACAAACAACTAATTTTAGTATGTGGGCCTTCAGGTTATACAAATGAAGTACATATAAAAGATGTATATACTGAGCAGGTAGATACAATCCAGTCTATTGTTCTATTGTCTAAATATATATAAAAAAAGGTAATACCTCATATCATGGGAAAGGACAGACTATGAAATAGCTAAATCAACTGATTAACAATTCGGAAATACATGTTTCAACCTCCTTCCACAAACCAATGTAAATTTGAAGTACATGAATTAAGTATAAAAAATAAGAGGCACAACAGCCAAGAGGTGGAAGCAACCCAAACGTCCATAGATAGATGAATGGATAAACAAAAACATGGCATATACATACAATGAGTTATTTAAAAAGGAAGGAAATCCTGTCACATGAATGAATCTTAAGTGAAGTAAGTCAGTCACAAAAAAGATAAATACTGTATGATTCCACTTATATGAGATATCTAGTCAAATTTACATAAACAGAAAGCAGAATGGTGGTTGCCAGGAGTTGGGGGAAGGGAGGCATGGCGAGTTGTTGTTTAATAGGTATAAAGTTTCAGTTTTGCAAGATGAAAATGTTCTGGAGATCTGTTGCACAATACAAATATACTTAACACTACTGAACTGCACACTTACTTATATGGTTAAAATGGTTTTGTTGCATTGTTTACAATTAATTTTTTTAATTATTAAAAAAAAGAGGTATGCACAAAATTATATAAACTGCTTAAAAATTTACTATACTAGAGAGATCAGATCAAACTCCTTTCTAACTTCTCAGTGGCAAACATCGTTAAAAATACAACATATAAGATTAAAAGGAAAAAGGTTGCATATAAATTGAATCTATAAAGCACAAACCTTGACAAGACTGACGTAAGGAAGGAAACTTATTTAGTTTCTTCCAACAAATTTGAAAGTTTAATGTGAAATGGATAATCTTCACAGAAAATATAAATTAAAATATTAATGAAATCAAATCCAACAGTATGTTAAAAGAATACTACATCATATTAAGTATTTCAAACAGGTTAGTATTAGGAAATTTATCATTGCAATTCATTATATGAATTGGTTGCTGGGGAGGGTAAGAGAAATAATCTTTTCAATGGATGCCAAAAATTCATTTGATAAAATTCTGTGTTTTTCTGATAAAACACAGTAAGCCAAGAAAAATACACTAAACTGATAAAGAATATTTATATTATATTGGGTTTCCGGAAAAGTCATGACATATTTTTTCTATGTTTCTCGTTGCAAAAATGCGTCATGACTTTTCCAACAACCCAATATTTAATAGTGACACAGTAGCACTCCCATTAAAACAAAGGAAAGGCTAGTCTCTACTATCATTGTTATTTCACATTTAGGGAGTGTTCAAAACTGATACAATAAAAGAAAAACAAAGAAGAGGTATAAATATTGAAAAAGAAAAGACAAAAGGGAAAAGGTTTATTGAAGTCAATATTTAACTGTTTAATCAGAAAAAAACACAGAACTGACTTAACATGACAATTCAGTTTAATGGCCATATACACAACAGCACTGGGTTCCTATACTTAAACTATAATTAAAAAGTGTAATGGAAGAAAAAAATACCATTCACAATAGCAATAAGAACTATAAAATAATCTGTCATAAACTCCACCAGAAATATGCAAAACCTATATAAGAAACTGTATGACTTTATTAAAGGCAGGAGAAGGTCGTGAAAAAACTGAGGCATGCTATGTTTCTAGTTGAGAATGCTCAGTGCTATATTACCTATTTCTCTGCAATGTAATTCCAACAAAAATCTCAACGAGCATATTTTATGGCAGTTTACAAAAGCCATCTGACAAGTTAAAAACGCACAATATCCAAAACGCTTGAAAAAGAATTTCAATGAAGGAGAGCTGCCTTCTTAGACATCAAAGCATGCTAACATATTAGGTTGAACCCTATGAAATCAGATATTTGATGACTTTTGATATACAAAAAAAGCAACTTCAAAAGGTTCTACCTAACAATTAAAATTGGTGTAGACATAGGAATAAACAAATGGCTGTTAGGAATCTGAGAATGTTAAACATTCAAATGCCCCTACTCTCACCACCCACAAATCCCTTTGTAAGTGGTAAGAAACACGTTACGAGTCCGCTAAAATATTTAATACTAATAAAGCTTGGTCAAAGACCATTAGGGCTTACTATTTCTCACTCCAGTTAAACTTACCCAGTTACAGACAGAAAGCTGAAATGGAGGGTGAAGAAGAGGCAAGGTGTTGGGGGGGATAGGGAGGGGGAGTTTCTTCCCACAATCCTGGAAAGAAAAGGATATCTAACCTGAAACCTAAAAACTGAGAAGAAACGAAGAGCCAGGAGAAAAACATCCTAGGAAAGAAAGTAAAAAGACCCCAAATCTGCATGTTCTAAGAACAGAAAGGTCAATGAGACTAGAAGACAGCAAATAAACTGTTAAGGGATATAAAATGATGTTAGAAAAGTAAGAAGGATCAGCCATAGGATGTCTTACAGGCGACGTTAGGAGTGTGGGTTATATTCTAAGAGCAACGAGAAGTAACGATTTATATTTCTTAAAGATTAGCCTAGTTGCTGCATAACGAATGGATGAAGTTTGGAGAGACAAGAGAGCTAGGAAATCAAAATAGGAGGCTACTATGAAATTGAAGTAAAATAACTGCCTGGGCTAGCGTGATGAAAGCAAAGATGGAGAAAGGTGGGAAGTTTCAAGTTACACTTCCGAGGTCTTATGTCCAGTACTTTTTTCCTTCTCACTCTCCCATGTCACATTTTGGCAACAGAAACACTCTCTTTGAGAAACCATTCCATGAGGCTCAAGTGGGAATCTCCTCCCCTAGTCCACCTCCTAGACAGGGTAGAAAGAAAGACATGCCCTAGACCAGATACGAGTGGAGATGGATTGATGCCATAAAAGAAGCCACAGGAATGAGTCTACAGGAGCAGAGCAGGGCTACTGAGGACAGGACATTGTGGACATCACTCATTCCAGGACATCCTGGATTGCCAGGAGTCAGAGCTGATTCAACAGCACGTACCACACAGGCCTGAACAAAGCATCTTCTTCCTTAATGACAGTGGCTGGTTCAGGAATGGACACTTGAGCCAAGCTAGGCCAACAAGGTTATTTCAGGAATGAGGAGTAATTTTTTTTTCTTGTATTGCTAACCATGAGGACGATGTAATCCTAGAATTATATCAGTGTTAAGACATTAACTATCCCCCAATAGCCACACTCCCCTTTTTTCTTTTAGTAAAACACTTCTCAGGTTAGATCAGGGTATAATGGTCACAGACCAAAACAAGATCCTAGGTAAACACATATAACTAAGTTCTGGCCAATACAATATAACAGAAAGTTTGCATTTCTTGATCAATTCCTTAAAAGGGTGCTAGCTATCTGTGCTCACCTTTTTTTTTTTTTAAAGATTTTATTGGGGAATTGGGGGAGGGGAACAGACACGTTGCTGTCCTTTTGTTCTTCAGTCTAGTTGTGGAGGACGTTGCTTCACTGGCCCATGTTGGCATTATCATTGCGCTCTTCCCGCTCTTCCCGGGTGAGGTAGATCAGTTGCCAGCCTCTGGACGGCCGCTCACAGTGGTGCTTGGCAGCTCACGGTAGCTTATGGCAGCCCACTGCAGCAGGAGCTGCAGCAGGAGCTGCAGCCTACACTGTACCCGGCGACTCACAGCAGCTCAGCTCCAGGTCGAGCTGTTGTTCACCATCTTAGCTGTAGAGAGCAGTGTCACTGGCCCTCATGTGGAATCCGAACCTGGACCCTGCTGCTCAGAGCTGGCGTCCCAAGCCAGCTCTTAACCAACGCGCCACTCGGCCGACCCTCTGCTCACCTTTCTATTTCTTATTTCTCATGGACTTTGTATCAGTTTGCCAGGGTTGCCATACAAAATATCACAGACTGGGTGGCTTAAACAACAGAAATTTATCTTCTCACAGTTCTTGAGGCTAGAAGTCCAAGATCACAATATGGCCAGGTTTGGTTTCTTCTGAGGTTTCTTTCCTTGGCTTGCAGATGGCCACCTTCTCGATGTGCTCTTCACATGGCTTTTTCTCTGTGTCCATGCAACCCCAGTGTCTTCTTTTTGTGTCCAAATTTCCTTATAAGGATACATGTCAGATTAGATTAGGGCCCACCCATATCACCTGATTTAGCCTTAGTTACCTTTCAAAGGCCCTATCTCAACAGTCACATTCTGAGACACTGAGGGTTAGGACTTCAATATGAATTTGGAGGCAATGCAATTCAGCCCATAACAGGCTGGAACTTAGATATATGCTGATGAGCCAGATTAGACCTTGTAGATGAACTCAACGGCCTAAAGCAGAGCTGGCAATAAAATTTTCTGTGATGAAGGAAATGCCCTGTCTCTGCACTCTCCAATATGGTAGTCACTAGCCACATATGACTGTTTAATTAAAATTAAATAAAATTTAAAATACAGGCCCTCAGCTGTACTCGCCACTTTTCAAGTGCTTATTAGCCATATGTGTGGCTAGTGGCTACCACACTGGACGGCAAAGGTTGAAGGACAGTATAAGAAAACAGTAGAAACTTAGATCTACACATGACCTGAGGATTATATCCCCAGAGTATCACATAATTATTTTGCTTGAGCCATATGTGTTTTGGAGTCTCTTTGTTTAAACAATCCATCTTATACTTTAACTGAAAGAGTAAATTAGAAGCAGAGTGCTGCCATAACAAATCCCTAAAAACTCTGATAAGGCTTGGAGGACAGGTAGCAAAGAAACATATCTCAGGCTGGAAAGCTAACGACTGTTATACAGTAGCAAACTATTTAATAAAACTCCTACCTGCAATAACAGAGAGGACACATCACATGGCTATTAAGTATATAGCTCTAAGCAAAGCAGTTAGAAAAACTCAGAATGCTAGTGTGTGTTGGCTGTTTAAAGAAAAACCAGAAAGATCAACTCAACAAAGAATAAGGCAGTTTACAAGCAGAGATGATAAACATAAAAACAATGCCACTCAGTAGCAAACTCTAACCAGTAAGAGCCAGTAACTGGGACCTCTTGGGTTGGGGAAAGGCAGTGGCTTCTGCACTCCAAATACAATGAAATAACTTTGTGACCTCAAGGGTTCTTTGCCAGATAGTAGCAAAGATCAGGTTAAGAGTGTTGCTTTCCCACCTGTGATTTTTTTTTTTAATGTGACAACTTGGTTAGGGCAAAACTAAGAGGAAGGGAGAGTAGCAGCCATTTTGTAAATGCCTTCTCAGTTATTCAAACACTAATTTAGGTGCTGCTGTGGAGGATTTTGCAGATGTAATAATTAAAGTCCCAAAACAGTTGACTTTAACCTACGGTAATCATCCTTTGGGAGCCTGACCTGTCCAGTGAACTTTTAAAAGAGAATGGGTTCTTCCTGGCAAATGAGATTCCAAACAGCAGCTGAGTCTACAACTGCTCTCCCTTCACTGGATCTTCCTTTCTCGACTACCTATGGAGAACAGCTTCAGCATGAGCCCATGGGTTCCATCCTACCTGAGCTCTTCCCTTTACAAATTTTGGACTTTAGTCAGCCCCCACAACTGTGTAAGCCAATTCCTTATAACAAATCTCTTAATATATATCTATCTAACTGTCTATTATATATTAATCTCCTACTTACTCTGCTCCTACTCATAAACCCTAACTGATACATCATCCAAGCCTATTATTTCAGATGTCTTCAAGGTAGCCAGGTAATGCAGGGAGAGAGAAACATGTCTAACACAGAGACCAGTAAGAGAGAGAATGAGTAGATTTTCAAAAATTATGACTAAAAGATATCTTCTGCTGTAGTTAATATCACATGGTATAGACTATAGAATCTACAAAACTTCTGAAAGAGTTTTACTACCAAATATTACTGGCCTATGAAAACCTATGATTGAACTTTAAGTAACCCTGCAGTCCCTAAATCTATACCAACTGGTAGGAAGCTACAAATGTTGTGCAAATCTTAGGGATGCCATATTCTCAAATACCTACCTACTATTTCAGATGTGTCAAAGGAAGATAGCAAACAAGGAAGAATCACCTAAGAACAAAGCCAAGGGTACACAGAGTGGTCTAAAGGGCATTACCTCCTTGAGCAAAATCAGAGTTTAACCAAGGAATTTACATACTCATAGCTGGCAGGGGCAGTTTCTGCCCAGAAGGATCTCGTTATTAATATGGACCAATGACTGCTGTCTACTTATTCTTCCCTTCTCCAAACAAGCTATTATTATGATTATCCTATTCCTATTCACCACTGTACAATGGGTTGGGCAAAAGACAGATAGATTTTTTATTACTGTATTTTACACATTACTGGACTGAATTAAGAGGAAAAGTATTATGTAGATATCCCTCACTTTGAGCTATATGAGTAACTGGCTAGAGCTTTGGATTGATTTTCTTGAGGAAGAGGATTATATGCTGGAAGAAAGGATTGTACAAATATTGGGTGGACATTCAAGGATATTCAAGGGAAAGGTTTTAAACTGGACATATACACTAGAGAGTCACTAGCGTATGCATATAGAAAGACACATAACTCGATAAAATCACGTAGGAAGTGAGACCAGATACAAAACAGAAAAGGGTCCAGGACTCAGCAAGTGACATACTAAGTAATCAAAGAATGTATAGTGAGAGGAGTGGGAGGAAACAAGAAGACCAACAAAAAGCAACTAGTAACAAAACAGGAGATGGTGGTATTACATAAGCAATGAGTAGCTAGCACTTTTTAAGAGGCAAGAATTGATCAACAAGGTCAAATGCTACTGAAGAACATAAATAAGAAAATGAAGGCCGGTCAAGTGGCACGATGGTTAAGAACTGGCTTGGGATGCCAGAGGGCCCCGGTTAGGATCCCACATATGAGGGCCAGTGGCACTGCCCTTCACAGCTAAGATGCTGAACAACAGCTCAACCTGGAGCTGGGCTGCCGGGAGTCGCCGGCAACGGCATAGGCTGCAGCCCCTGTGGCAGTGGGTTGCCATGGGCTACCGTGTGTGGGCAGCAGCCAGCGTGAGCGGCCAGCAGCCGCAGTGAGCAGCTGTCCAGAAGCCAGCGACTGATCTACCTCGACCGGGAAGAGCGCAATGATGGTGCCAACTTGGGCCAGTGAAGCAACATCCTCCACAACTAGAATGAAGAACAAAACGACAGCAACTTGTCTGTTCTCCTTCCCCCAATTCCCTAGCGCTGTTCCCATCCCCCCAATTCCCCAATAAAAATCTTAAAAAAAAAAAAAAAAGAAAATGACACAATTAAATTACTATATCCAAAAAGATATTCATGTACCTTTGGAAAATATATTTCTACTAATTTTTTTTTTAAATACTGGGTTGAAAAACTCATAGACGAATAACTCATTTTACTACACAAAAATAAAAATGTTGTATTTTTATTGTATAAAAGTATTGTGAAAATACTGTAAACAGTTATGTGTAGCAAATAACACTATTAAGTATTAATGTCCATAAACATAAATAGTTCCAACAAATCACTAAGAAAAAGACAACTCTAGTAGAATAAGGATAAAACAGTAAATTTTCAAAAGAAATCCAAATGAAAAATAAACATGATAATTTACTCAATAGTAATCAGAAAAATGAAAATAATAACAAAATACAATCTCTTGCTTAAAAGATTTTAAAAACTAAGATGACTGACCATACCCAACACTATTCTGTTGATGGGAAGTACAACTTGGGAGTATTTATCCAATTTAACATATGCATAACCTCTGGCCCAGCAATTCCATTTCCAGGAGGAAACAACCCCAAATAAATATTTTTATACTCAAAAAACTGTAAACGACGGTCACTTCAGTATTATATATGCAATAGCAATGTACTGAAAACAATCTAAATGTCTACCAACATAAAAGATCAAGTAAATTATGCACCTTCATACTATGGCACATTCATAAAAAATGAGAACAATGAGGTATATCCTAATGTACTCTCTCAGACAGGCAACACACACACAGACAGACACAGACAGACTCACACACACACACACACACACATACCCTCCCATCAAGAAATAAACCAGAACATTTGATATATACCAATCTGTTAGCAGCATTTACTCTGGGAAAGATTGGGATAAAAATCTTTATGTATGAGAAGACTTTTATTTAGAAGCATGAATGCATTCATTTGTTTTTTACAGTTAAATAAATATATAATCATTTCTTCAACTGATTTAAGAACGCTCATCAATGAAACTTTCAGCAGACAAAATTTCTAAGTTACAGCTCTGTGCGAAAGAGAATTTGATTAACATACACCAAGAGAAAAGAACAAACAGACGATTTCAAATAATGATTAATTCTGGACAGTATGATAATCAGGTTATTTTTGCATTTAGAACTTTTGATTTTGTCAAATTTCCACAAATATGTATGTATGCTTCTACAAATATATACATTTAATAATATTTAATTATAAACACTATTTAAAATCTAGTTTAATAGATATTTAACATTGCACCCTATCACTGTTCTGTAACTCAATGTCTCATATATTAACACATCTCTACCTGCAGCAACTACAAGTATACTAATATGGCTAGCTACTTCTTTTCTTACTACAAAATCTTCAGGGTAAAATTAGAACAGATGATTCTTTGGTGTAATTTAGTTGTCAAGGATACTGTAGAAAAATATCAATATAGACCTCATCTAAAAAAAGAAAAATACCAAAAATAAATGAGTATTCGAAAAGACACTCATAAAAGATGTAGTCTACCTTACCAATATTCAAAACCAGAAACAAAACAATCCCTATAATGAGACCAATTCTGAAGGCACAGTTACAATGAAAACTAACATTGACTCCCAAATAAAGTAATTACACAGGATTAAAATCATCTTCAGTTTTAAATTATTATTAATTCCATCTCAACAAGATTTAAATTTTAAAAAGCTGGAAATACTATCTCAGTTTCTTCAAATCCCTCCTATTCCCCAAGTGATTTTGCTAGGTCTCAATAGTGCTTCTTAAATAAATTTAGTTAGAAAAGTATACTAATTGTGACACTTCTAAAAACCATAAAAAACAGAATTCCATCACTGTGCTAGGTTTTCATGTATGTAAGTCCAACAGTTTTACTAACTACAGCATGTATAAAATCATTTAACTCAACACATACAGCTATGATTTTAAATACAGCTAACTTTTTCATATTCACTGAGAAGGAAATGGTTGAGATTATTATGAACTGAAAATAGTCACATAAAGGAGACACTATAAATGTTCGCCAAGTAAAAGAATTAACTCCTATACTGCATCTCACGCTAGTGAGAGCTACACAGAGGCTTTGCAAAAGGACTATTCTTGTTATTAACTTCATATAAAAAAATGAGGGACACATAGCATAGAGAAGGAAAGACATAATGATGGAATCAAAAACTGAACTGAAAATAGACCTAGTGTAACACAAAAGGAAAACTTTTCTTCCCAGGTTTCATATTTAGGGTGATAGGAAATAGGGAAAGAAAAATAGAAGTCCATGTTATTTACTCCAAATTTAAAACTAATGAAAACAATTTTTCCACAGACCTCTCTGAAATATTTTTCAATCAAAGGTTCTTTAATTAAAAGTCAATCCAGGAGGACAAACATAGACCAAGAATTAATTTTAGGGCCGGCCGAGTGGCGCAATGGTTAAGAACTGGCTTGGGACACCAAAGGGCCCCAGTTCGGATCCCACATATGAGGGCCAGTGACACTGCCCTTCACAGCTAAGATGCTGAACAACAGCTCAACCTGGAGCTGGGCTGCC
>NW_017731789.1:996444-1052815 GCF_001890085.2 Hipposideros armiger
CACAACTAGACTGAAGAACAAAACGACAGCAACTTGTCTGTGCCCCTTCCCCCAATTCCCCAGCGCTGTTCCCATCCCCCCAATTCCCCAATAAAAATCTTTAAAAAAAAAAAAGAATTAATTTTAGAATAGGTTTTTATTTCTTCCCTGTACTTTTCTTTCTTTTCTTCCTTTCTCTTTTGGGGGGAGTGTGGGAGGGGGTATAAAAAAAGTAAGACTAAATGAAGCCAAATAACAGCTCAGGACAAGGGAGGTGGATATGCTCTGCTAAAGATACATAACTATTGACTAATTCCATAAATTTGTCATGTCTAGTCTTTAATTTCAAATAATATCAAGAAATGAGAAATGCGTTTACTTGTTTTCAAAATTGAAATAACATTAATACTCCTCATGTTTTTCTCCATATAATAATTCAGTTTGAGTAACAGGATAATTTGAATATTAATTACAAAGTAAGTATAATTAAGTATAATCTGCAGTCCTCTTTGATCACGGTTTCCATCTCTAACCTTCCAATAATTTTTAAACTATCCCTCTCTAGAACTTTTCTAGTTTTAGTAATCATTTTCATAGTACAGCAGGCAGAAATATATATAATCTATTTTGTATAGCTGTATCATAGCATTATTTAAATAAGAATTATGATTTTTGTTTATCTCCAATACTTTATTTAATCTTACTCAACATTATGCTTAACTTCTTTCTGAAAAAGCATGTTTTGTATCAGAGCATTTACCCTTAAAAGCACTCCTTTACCCATGACTCAAAAAATCTAACGTTTTCCAATCTGTTCCCAACAATCTTGTTGCCCACTCCTATCAGCACAATTCACTATGATCTATCTGCACACTTTGAGAGGTTGCAGCATATATCAAAATTGTTTTATAAAGACACTAAATAATACTGGTTCCAAAAGGAATTTCTAAAGTACTGTGATCTTTACTTTTTTTATACCTGACCCTCTTTGATCTCTGGTCTCATCCAAAAGTAAACTTAAAATGTCAACTCTGTAACAGGCCAGGTAATGTTTGTTTACCTGTTCTGTAGGATGACAGGAGGCAACATAAGTTTGCTTTCAATAATTAGGTCTATATTAATTTCGAGTTTTATAGCATTTTGAGGGAAAATAAAATCCAACATATTGCTTTTCAATAACTAAAATCCCAAATTATAAAATCCCAAATTATAAATCAGAATGATACCTATACTGCTCCACAACTCCACTTCCCCTCATGACTAGATAAGAATAGTTTCTAAAGACAAAAAAAAAAAAGGTTAAGACATTAAACACCCTAAGTCAGGAAGGGCATTTTGCTTCTGGGTGGCAAGTGAGTAAAGCATAACTCTACCAGAAATGAAAGGTTCCAGGGACGAAAAGGGCATTCATATTTACCCATAGCCTTCAATTCCCTAATGACTTTTTCCAAAAGGTAAAAGTTGAAAGAAGTTAGTCAGATTTGGCATAGGTTACCAAGGATACTGGTGCCCCCTATTGGTCCTAACCAAAAATAATGGTACTAGCAGGTACTACTTCATATACCATTTTATGAAGTGAAAATTCCTTTTCATCTATGGTCAAGTATGAAAAAATTATAAGGAAGTTCATTACATCCAAATTTCTTAACCCACTAAATTATCTTTATAAAAATGCAGGATAAACCACTGTTATAAATGCAAATACACTGCCTCAAGGACCTAAAAAAAAAAAAAAATCAACCTGGATTTTTTAGTCAACCAGATGCCAGCAGAAGTAGTATATAGTCTAGTGAATTTCTGAAAGCCAAAACGTGTTGCTTTGATAATTCAACAATGAAAACTTTTACAACACTAACTCCAATTAGGCTGGTGAGTTTTATCGATGACTACACTAAATTGAATAATTAAGAGTCTAATTAAAAACATTTGACGGGTCCACCATAAATAGTTGCAACCAAATTCTGATACCTTAAAGACTTAAGGTCCCAAATTATTTCCAGAGGAAGTGCCTAAAGAAGAAATATTTATGAACTACTTTTACTTCAGAAATTTAACTTCATGAAAACCTAGCAGAGGTAAAACTTAAAGAATACACATGGTACAGTGCAGTAGGAGATATAAAGATGTATAAGACAAGGTTTGTATCTCCAGATATGACAGTCCATAGTAGACTAGATGAAAACTGCCTAATCAATTAAAAGGCAAAATATGAGAATTTAAGAGTAGATAGGGTAGGTATAGGGCTAGTTTACCAGAAAGAACATATAAATCTTGGACCCATCCCCCTACTTCATAACACATAGACCTTCTTTGTTACCACATTACCTTAGTTAGAAGCAGTTTACCAATTCCAAATTATCCACATAAATGTCTGCCTGATTCCCCACTACCAATGCAGTGAGGATGTTTCAAAATAACACCGTGGGAGGGAAGGAGGAGGCCTCACAGGCTCTAATGGAAGTTTTGCACACATACTATGGGGGAGGGAAGAAAGAAAAAAAACTTATAAGCACCTTCAATAAAATCTTGTGTTTAATTTCAGGGTATTCAGTTTATCAAGACCCCAAGTTAACTCCTATTTAAGAAGAAAATTATTTTTAGCTTAATAAAGGAATAAAACCTTGAAAAGTAAAACTCGTGAGAAGCAGGGAAAAACAACAGAATGCCTCTAGAGAGGGTAGTTTCATTTTGTTAACAATTCTTACTTGTAGATGGTGGGAATATGGATATATTTATCTGTACTTTTCTGTATTTCTTTTTTTTAATGAGTTTTTCAGAGCAAAAAAAGGAAAGAAAAGCTCAGGATAGCCAACTTGTCTTCAAATGGTGGCCCTACTGCCAAAAGTATCTGCCTCTACACTATCTAGTTTGTTTTATCATCTGAAATGCCAACTTCAAAGATATTGCACTTAACATCTTACAGCATAAGAGAGCCTGTGAATGAATGAGTGAATGAATGAGCAGGCTGCGAATCCAACAGATACAAGTTAAGCCCCACTATGCTACTAATTAGGTATGTGACACTAATGAAGTAACCTAAAACCCTTGTAAGCCAGTATCTTTGCCTTTAAAATAAATAATATCCCCTCCTAAAATCTGTATACTTCTGAAATTATTCAGGTATACATTTAATTATTTAATCGCACTCTCAAACCTTTAATCATTGGTGCATTTTCAAATCAGTATGTCTTAAAACAGTTTTGCTCATCGAGTACAGCAAAATGTCTAGCATATAGCAGGAACTCCAAGTATTTATTGAATGAAACAAATATGATGACACCTATATCATGGAGTTATGGTGAAAATAAAATGAGACTACATGAACTGTATTAACTCATTTAATTCTCATAACAATGCTATAAGGTAGGATCTACTATTATCACCACTTACTTACTTACATATGAGAAACATGAGGTGGAGTTGCCCAAGATCACAAAGCTAATGAGTGATGATAGATCAAGGATTTGAATACAAGCTCCAGTCCATGCTCATAACTGTTGTTAGAGTTGACACACAGTAGGCACTAAATAAGTAATAGTTTTTATTATGTTTTTAAAATGTAAATATATCTAGGAGGCTTAAGGTACTTATTAAGACACTCAATTATCAATGTCTATTGGTTTAACTGGTTTTTCCTATAGTATCTATGGAAGATCACCATCACTAAGAGAAGTAATTAAGTAATTGAAAGATGTTGAAATCCAAACTTCAGCTATTCAGCAGATCCAAAAAGGAACTAACTATTCCTTTTCTTGGTTTCCTAAGTGAATTCTGGATGCTCCCTAGGTCCTAGTTATTCACTGAAAAATGTTTATCATGTACTGTGCTTAGGCAGAATAGGAAACAAGATAATTATGACAGAACTATTGCTTTAGAGCTTAATATCTAGTTTACAAATACTGCTTCATCAATTAAGAAATGAAAACGGGAAACAAGCAAGCTTCTCTGGGCTAATCTGGGATCCTACCATTACAACAGAGGAACTTAGATGGCAACTTTCCATTAAAAAACAAACAAAAGAAGATTTGGAAGTGAACAAGAGCAAACAATCTACTTCTGAAATAATTTTCCTTTATCCCTCATTCTCAGCCCTACCTCTTTCATGTCAATAAACATTCTCCCAAATCCTTTCAAAAGTGAGTCAATACTAATTTATTTGCTGGCTTCCCTTTTCTAAATCTCTTCACTAGGTTTGTCTCTTAAATTCAAAGCCTTTAGTTACCTATAAAAATAGACGGAATTCTAATCAATTCCTACTGTATTTACACTTCATGTACACAAAAATGTTACTTTTGAACATGAGTCTGAACTTAATAACAAGTTTTTCCCCTTTAAATTCTGCTTTAGCAAACACTGATACAATTCAATTACATTTAAAAATACATTCTGTAGAATGCAATGTTATTTCTGAAATGGGGTATCAACTCTTGCAATTGCAACATTTTTCTTTGTAGTATTGGAGCAAGCAATTTAATTAATTTAGTCCATTAATTTGAAAAGAATTGCATCACAGCAACATGGAAAACAGACAGAAATGTATTTCCTAACAAAAGCTGTTGTTAGGAATTGGTCAGTCACCCACCAAAAGGCAAGATAATCATACATTTTTCCATTTTTGATCTAAGGTTTTGTGTCAAATTGGTGTGGGGGGGGGGCGGGGAGGGAAGGAGAGAGCTCTTGCTCTTTACTTTTGTTTCCAGGCATATCCAAATTTACACAAATCATCTAAAACATGATTATTCTGTTCTGATACACTGAAGAGAAAATCCAATTCTCAATAACCTACTCTAACATTTAATAAGTATATTCTTGTTTTTCAACATTCAAATAAAGCTCTTGTTTGAGTCTCCTTTCCTTCCAACTTTTCCTCTTTCAGCAGATACAGAGAATATCCAGCTAGTATTTCTTCATATCAAATGTATATACTGTTGTTAAATTATCCTCCACTTTTTCAGATGAAGTACCTCAAAACCATAACCTTTCATATACCTTTTTAACCTTTTGGTGACTTTTATTGGAAGGATACTTTTCAAGGATAATGTTATCCACATATTTCATTGTGTAGCCAATAACATAATGAATTAGAAAAATGACTTAAAAAATGAGTATTAGCCACAAGATTTCCCAGCTCTAAAAATTTAAACTTCTGATAACATGTCAATAAAATGGTTATGAAATGAAAAACATTGTACAACTCTTCCATTTAGCTTATAATGTACAGTGACGAGGTTTATTTCTTTTGGTCAAGATTGGAGGCAGGTATAGAGACATACTACAGTGCTCCTTTCTATCTGCTCATCCCTCATCATGTACCTGTATAGATTTATTTTTTTTTAATTTTTTAATTTTTAATTTTTTTAGCTGAGCCATCCTGCCACCTGTTGGCAGCTCAGCGGCTGCTTAGCTCGGGCCGGGACTTGAACTGCTGTTGCTCAAAGCTTGCACTCTTGAGCGAGCTCTTAACCAACTGAGCCACTCGGCCGGCCCTAGATTTATTTTTAATGGTTGTACTTTCTTACACTTATTTCTTCTGATGCATAGTCTTGACAAATGACAAACCCACTGTTTATACCACTGTGTAGAAGACAAAATAAAGTATATTAAAAACAAACACTCCCCTAGTTTATTAAACATACACCACTCCTGTTTTTCAAGGGAAACAAACCTGACCCCCTAAATTTACACACCTTCAAACTTAAGGCTATACTACATGATTTAAGAAATTACTAGAAGTTTTCCTTATCCGGCTAAAATCCAATGGACAAAACTACCTAGATATGTGAAGTTTACAGCATAATATTCCAGTGAATACTGAACTCAAGTTAAGTTCCAAACTAGAGCGTGATCATTTTGTCAGAGAACTTAAAATCTTAATAAAATATTGGTATTTTGCCCATACCTGCATGATTGTGTTACCTTGCAATTCACTGCCTATTTTTTGAAAGAGGTCAGAAGGGCTATACATGAAAATAAAACGGTCATAAAAAGTGTACTGTCTGAACCATTAGAAAACTTCAATTTCTAGTTTTGCTACTACCCACTACAGCCATTTTTCTCTAAGCCTTGTTTTCCTCATGTTAAAATAAAAAGGTTGGACTAGATTATCTCCAAAATGTTTCTCATCTCTGTGAAGAATCATACAATTGAATGATTCTAACTACCATTAACAGATTTTATTGGAAATAAGGATCCCATCACATGCTTCTCTTCTTCATTGTTTCAAATGCAGTCTGAGCAACACACTACCCTGACATGTCCAGGTAGGTCAATACAAAATCTATCAATACAAACCTATCCATACAATTCAATATGTTAATGAAACAGTAGGGAGTGTCCATCTTTTTGGTACACATACTTCAACTATTACATCTCTACCTGTGTAACTTCATCCACTCTGAGGTAAAAGAGAATGTGGTCTTTTACTAACAGACAAGTTTCAAACTCTTCAAAAGACATTTCTCTATTTGAACAGAACCCAAGATCCAATAATGCAATTTTCAAAAAAATCAGCCTTCCACCAAGTTAAGCTCCATGTTTGTGGAAGAGAATAAGTGGCAAGTGGTACTTCTAGATAATTCAGTTTTCTCTCTTATAACTAAATTTATAATCAGCTTTAAAGCTGTTTTCCTTCTGCTGCGTTAAATTACAACTTCTTCCTTCAGATCAAAATTTTCTAGCTTCTATTTCAGAGTGGACAAGAGAGTTACAAAAAACCCGATAACTAGTAAGGCTAACTCTTAGTTTTGTTGTGAACATGTATGTTTTACTGAGCTTTTGGGTAATATGGCCTTCTTTGAAGAACAAGGCCCTGCAACGCCGCCTGTCTGTGGACCCAGGAAAAATTATAAACAGTTATTATGAAACCAGATCACTAGGACAAACCAAAAGGCCTTCCTAGTCCAACTCAACGCAACCAAGCCTGGCTCCAAGCAGACGCTTTAGCTGCCCCATATCATCTGGAAACCAGAGCTTCACATCATTCGTCTTCACTAAGGCAGCATTTAAAGATGTGTGTGAATGTACATGTAAGGATCAAATATATTTTTCATCCACTAAGTTTTATAAAAATACATATGGACCTAAGATCGGTTCATTCAAAATCCTTGAAAGATGGAGGAAGTGAAGGTTACTTCACAATATAGTTATGAAAAAAACCTACAGCACAACAGTATGGAAAAGTACAGCTGCTCACGTGTCTCTCCCATACACAAACACTTAGCTGTAAGTCCCATTCCAACCTTACCTCCCCCCAAAACTGCTCCTCCAACCCTCACGACTGGGAGAATTTTACGAACTTCCTAGTTGTTCCCCAAGAGGCTCATCTACCTATTATCTTACCCCTCCCGCTTTGGTCCCGCCCCCGCCCCACAAACGAGGCGACCCTACTGGCCCCAGGCGGACCCCACCCGGGTGTGCAAGTCGGGAATCGAACCAATTCCCTCCGTCCCCGGGTAACGTGTTGTTCACCAACTCTGTGGACTCTGTAGTCCTCCCACCCCCACGTGTCAGCTACCCTCCCCCACAGCCCCGCACCTCACGATGCAGGCTGGGGAAAGAAAGAGGGCTGTGGAAGCCTGGCCCCTAAGATCCGTCACCCCACGGCCATCTGTCCCACCGCCAGTGCCCTCCCACCTTCGGCCCCTGCCCTTTCCAGCGCCTTCCTCCCTCCTTCCTTTCCAGCAGGCCCTTGCCTCAGAAACCTCCTCTTCCTCGTCGTCGTCGTCCTCCTCTTCCTCGCTGTTGTTGCTGCTGGTGCCGCCGCCGCCACCTCCTCCACCTCCACCGCCGCCGCCGCCGCTGTTGTCGCTGTCGCTGCTGCTTTCGCTGCTGCTGGGGGGTCGGCAAGTCCGGTTACGCTTGGCCTTGTGGTGCTGCTGCTGCGGCGGCGGCTTCTTCTTCAGGAGCAGGTCGCAGACTCGCACCATCCCACGAGGAGAAGAGGCCGAACGAGCCCCGCTGCCGCTTCCAACGCTGCTGCCGACCTCCGCCGCCGCCGCCGCGGGGGGGCCCGCCACAGCCGCCGCCGCCGGGGGGCTCCCTTCTCCCTCAGCCGCCGCCGCCGCCGCCGCCACCGGAACCGTGGGCTTCTCCATCTCCAGGGAAAGAGGGGGGGCGCGGACAGGGGAGGGGCGTGGGAGCTACGCTCTACCGCGACTTCGGCCGCACCGGGGCCGACACAGCGCTCGGTGCCGCCTCCGCCGCCACCGCCTCGGTCACCTCTACTGCCGCCGCCGCCGCCGCCGCTCCGCCAGCTCTCACCTCGTCTCGCGATACTAAGGGCGGGGAGCCTGGCGATGGGAGGGAAAGGGGGGGAGCGTGAGGGAGCAAAGAGGGGGGTGAGACGCAGAGGAAGACCGGGGTGTCGCGAGACCCAGAGGAGGGAAGACTATGAAGAGGCGAGGGAGGTGCGCCTAGGGCGACTTCCGATAGCGGCTCGGCGGGGATAGAGGAGGGCCGCGCTTACTGCTGCAGAGCGCCCACGAGCGCCCCGACTTCTTTCCTTGCAGTTTCCTCTACTCACAGCCCTTCAGCCCTCCCTTCTTCCTTCCTCACTTATGACTAGAACGCAGCCGCAGGCGGAAGTGCGGGTGACGCCATCAGCCGTCGCCGGAGCGGTGGCGCGCGTGTGACTGAAAGACGAAAGTGAGGTTTCGAGGGCTAGTCCTGGCCCCCCGCGGGCGGGCAGTGCTGCGGTGCGTGGGACGCGCGGGCCGGGAGGCGGGAGAGGAGCGGCCCCAGGCCGGGTGGGAAGCGAGTGCGGAAGCCCGGTCCACACACTTTGTTAGCTGGAGGCCGGGCCGCCACAGCCGGGAGGTGGGGTCTCATTGTGCACTGGTGTACGTAGTTTTATTCCTGGCCATTTTTTTTTCCAGTGCCAAATCGTGAGTTAAGGCTTTGGATCTTGAGAGATGGCCAAGTGTAAGGGAAAGAGCCCTTCTGTCTAGTTTAAGTCTTGGGGCGTAGACTTCTTGAACCTGAGTTTACACTTCTGTAATATGGAGTTCGATTTATTGGTGTCTGATCACTACAATTCTAAAGTTTCCACAGGGAAGAAGGGAACAGGACCTGTGCCAGATTTTGCAGACAATTCACCGAATGACCCTGGTTTAGTTCTCCCAACTTTCACCAACACATCATATATCTGTGAAGTGAGCATCATAAATAACCAACCTTGTCTATGTACCTCTTTGAAAGAATTTTGTGATGGGGGTGATGAGTTCATTGTAGGTGTCTGAAGAACTTCCAGGACTTTTGAAATAATAGCGTAGCTTATTAAACTAAGGATTATCCCTTTCTGGTCCAATAAGAGCGCAGTGGCATCAGGAAAATGAAACAAACATCAAAGGCAGATGTACTGGCACAAGATAAAAAGTATGTCTCAGCTGACATAGTTGCCATTTTAAGAGTGCTAAGTTTAGCTGCATGTGCCTGAAACATTTTAGCATTTTTTTTTCTTTTTAGCATTGGCATACCATATGAAATGTGGGCAGTTGCCAGTATTCTACAAAGTACTGTGGCAGAACTGGCAATGAGTGAATCAGCTCATTCAAGCAAAAATCCATCATGTGCCTACTGTGTGCATAGTTTAGGAAATCAAAGGCTCTACTTCCAGAGGCTTTACAGTGTAAAAAGGGCCATAGTAAATTTACACACAAAGTACTAACCACCTGCCTGTTCCTCTCCTATAGTGGTAGCTGACTGAGTTCCTGTGCAGAATGTACACTACACTGTGTGTATCTTATTACCACTACAGATTTAGGTTCTATAACCTCAGCTGTATTCCTCCTTCCTATACTTTATATATCCTTCAGCACCTTTGTCTTCCTTCCCACCAGAATACTTTTTGCAGTCTTTAAATTCCAGCCACACTTCATTATATGACTCCTTCAAGTGTCACAAGAAAATTAATGGTATTAAACATAAACTCCAAGTGCTAGAAACTTAGATACTTCCGGGTCTTTCCTTTTCTCCAGTCTCAGAGGAATGAGACACTCCTCACTCTTATACAGGATGAATTATCCATCTGTACCTTAGTTCCATTCCCGTCTTTCTCTTCCATTTATTATCTTTTCTGTCTTTAATCTTCCACATTTCTGGTTCCACTCTATTTCCTTCACAATCAAACTTTAAAGAGTATTCTACATTTAATGTCTCTTTGTTATCTGAATTTCACTCATTAACCCTCTGCAGTCTAACTTCTATACCTGTTAGACTACCATAATTAGTCTTCAAAATAATCCCATTCAGAAGAAGGTGAATTCTTTTTTATAGTAGGTTAAGATGAAACCTATTAGAATGGAGTGACTATCTGTTATTTTATCTAGCTTTTTTTTCTTTTTAGAAACTTGTGACAGAGACTTCACCAGCCATTCATGAAACTTGATTTATTCTTCCTGTACATACAGGTAGACTAAATTTCCCAATTTCCTTTGCAGTTAGTTGTGGCCATGTGATTGACTTTTAGTCAATGAAATATGAATGGACATGATGTACTCATTTCCAGTCTTAATGAGGTCCTCCCATTTTTCCTTGAAGCTTGAAGCTAGTGAGTATGGTAAACTTGAAAACTATGTGTTGGAGGTAACAGAGCCAGAAAAGAGAAGGATCATGAGAGGCTAAAGCACTACTTGGAAGACAGTCCCGCCCCCCCCCGCCCCGCCCAAATTAGAAACACTTCTTTTTGGACTTCTTGTAAGGGAGAAAATGGAGATTTGAAAATTTATATGTTACAGGAGCTAGAATGACCATAACTAATCCAGAAGTTGGGTACTGCTACTACAGTAACCTAAAATAATGTATTGGCTTAGTGATGGTACAGCACATAATGGAGAAACTGATATCAGAGACTGGAAGAAGGAGACCCATGTTTTGTAATGCAAAATAATTGGTAAAACCTTACCCACAATAGTTGAAACTCGTATCACCTATCGAGACTGTAACTCTCAGGAAGTAGTTAAAAAACAAAATAGTATATGTGGAATTTTAAATTTTACTTTTAGAAAGATTTTACTAAAGAGATAACCTCTGGAAATAATTGCAGAAATGAAAGTGCATAAGAATATTTGGAAGTAGAAAAGCTGACTTTTGAGTCCTTAAATGGTAAAACATGAAACTGGAAGAGGCCTTGAGCATATTTCCTTTAAGACTTAGTCCTGGAATCAAAGTCAGATAAAGGCGTTGGCCCTCCTTTCCAAGGCCATTATTTTATGTGGCCTCAAGGTAGCTGGGATGAAGTTTTAGAGAAACTGACATGAGGGCAAGGAAGGAAAGTAATTCAGGTTTGACAATTAGGTAAGAAAGAAGTTTGGGAGTAGTCATTGGAAGCAAATAGATCATAAGACTAAATTTTTGAAGGAATTTTCTTACTGATCAAATCATGAACCTGGTTCAAATATTGTTCAGGTGTTAAAACAGTAAGGCAACTGTTCAACCCCAAACTTGCATAAGCAGGAAATAGGGCATAAATGCTTTACAGCTCCCCAATACCTACATAGGATGTGGCCATGGAGAATGATGGACATGGAACATTTCAGACACTGGTATCGGGCCATACAGAAAACAAAGGACAAGGGAGTCCCTCCCAAAGACTAGGTTGAGGTCTCATCAAAACTTCTTCCACCCTTGGGGGAGATAGACCACAAAATACCTGTGCAGTATTTCATTACTGTTATGCATCCACACTCTAGTGTCTCACATTTTTCTCTTTTCTTAATGCAAGTATATTGTAGTCACCTGTCCCTAAATCTTCCCTAGACATTGGGTTTGCTGGGACAAGAGTGATATTAGAGAGAACTTGCCTCTTTAGTTCATAGGTTGCAACTGGACCTAATGAAGAAGACTGCACATTACCTGAAATCTAGACTACACCTCACTTGGTCATTGGATAGACCTTTACATTGTCTCCATTGGGGTAGGTTGTGTTCTATGCATAGGAAAAGAGGTAAAATAAACATTTAGTGATAATAATGGACTCTTGCAGACACTAGTTTTTGTTTTTTTCTGGGCACACATATTTCGCAGCCTCCCTTGCAATTAGGCTTATCTGTTACATGTGCCAATTTGGTTCTAACTAGTGGGATATGAGTATAACTAATGTTCTATTGTGCTCTGCTCCATAAAAACATCTCATGAAAAGCCCTCAAAGATCTGCCCATCTCCCAGCAACTTGAGGCAGATCAGCACATTTGTATTGGAAGCCATGTCTTGAAGATCGTGAAGCCACAATGTTGATGGACTCTGGCTTCCTAAATGCACTTGGAAGATAGCTGCCTGCCTATTAGGAATACTTGTGTTAGAGTTCATATGCATTCTTTTGTGTTAAGTCACTGAGATGACACTTGAATGTAGACCTACCATTCTTTCCCAGGAGCAATCATCCTTTACCTGGTCCTAACTCCCATACCATGGGATGGGCCCATGAATCAGGCCAACGTACTCTGGTCCTCAGTTACAATGATTGGTTCAGGAATGGACAGGTTAACAAAGCGAAGCCTATCAGAGTCAGTCTCATCATTTTGGCTAGCACTGTTGAGAAAGGCACCTCACTCTGGAATTACGCAAAAAGTTTGTGTATGGCCTGTAGCCCCAGGTGGAGTGAAACTGCCTGAGAATGAAATTATGCAAGAAAATGGAGGCAGTCTCTATGCTATTACAACAGGGTGAAAGAGTCCATGAATTGAGACGTGTTTTCTGGCCCTCTCCTCAGGGTTGAAACCCTAACAGATAAGGGGCAGATACAACCAGGAAGACTTCAGAATTAAAAAGCAGCTTATGGCTTGTGCCCTGCTTCCCACCGGGAAGTTTGCCTAACATAGGCAACTACAATCAAGTAGAAATGGTAGCATAATAGGTTTAAATGGAGAGAACCAGACAGCATCGATAACCATTCCCACTCCTGCATCTTTCTTGACTACAGTGAACTCAAAAGGAAATACAGAATTCCTTAAATGGTGTGTCAGTTTGGTTCACAGTAAGAGCCCAATTGCTTTCCAGGGGCTCACTTAGTACAGGGTAATGGAAATATGCAGAGGCTGTAGTATGAAACTTATCTATTGGTTGGATAGAGGATTCTTTTGAGAGGATACTAACATCTATAAGTCCTGAGGGAAAATAATCACATTTTGACTGAGACAATAGATTACAAGTTGTAACAACAATGGACCTTGCAGCAACAAATTCAGATAGCAAGCAGACCAGATGCCCCTTTGCCGGTGCCATGATTATGAAGAACTTCTCTCCAGTAACCAGATAAAATCAGAAAGAGATGAGAAGAGCCTAATATTTTAAGCTTTAAATCCCCTGAACTTGAATCCAAAATTGATGTGAAATTCAAAGCAGACTGTCAAACTGGAAGATTATGAAAAATCTCAAAATAGCAAGGTTTGACTTTTATTCCTGACTAGTATATAAAATAATACCAGTGTCAACAAAGGATGCCCTGAAATGTAGAACTGTTAAGTCTAGGTGTGATGCACAGTAATGATTCTTTGGCCCTGGTTAGGAGGTTTGACAGTACTTCTTTGTTGTAGCAAGCAAGCAACATTTTGACAATGTCTATATCAAGATTGAAGTTTTAGGCGAATTGGTAGAAAGACGTCAGGATTTTGGAGGGTGCCCATTAGTGAAGTCCTACAAGAAGGAAATGCACTTCAGTGAATGCATATCTGAATGCAGAAGAAAGAATATATTTCTAAGACACTCCCTTTCTGCATGTATTTAGTAATCCACATGGCTGAGAATCAAATAAGCCTACAGTTTGCGGGTTTGGAAAACCCATATTCTCTGTCCTGAGCTAAAGTTAGTACAAACGTAGGGAGCTGGAAACACAGTAAAAGATATCATTTGAACCCTGGAAAAAGCCTGATCCTGATCATCTTATTCATCACTTGCTGTACACACACAAGGTGTGATAAAAAAAATATGGTCAATGTTTAAAGAAAATGTATTACAGTTAAAGACACATTGCCATTAATCCTCCTCAAAATACTCCCCCTCACCTTGAACACACTTATCCCATCATTCTTGTTACTTTCTAAAGCAGTTCTGGAAGTCCTCTTTCGTGAGTGTCTTTAGTTGCACTGTCGTGGCTGCCTCGAGGTCCTGAATCATTTTGACTTTGGGAAAGAACCAGAATTCACAAAGTGCCACATTTGGTGAATAAGGTGGATGAGGACACACCGTAATGTTTTTATTTGATAGAAATTGCTATATACCAGAAGCGATGTGTGACATGGAGCATTGTCATGATGGTGGGTGATTTACGGCACACTTTAAAACACACCTCTCAACTGTAGCTCACACCTGACTGCACCGAACAAGTTGCAACTTGTCACACACTGTTACTAAGGTTAGACTCACACTTCCCATATTGAAGAGCCCTGCCTCTCCATGGATGGCACACACATATACGAGTATATTATGTCCTGTCTGACAAAGGTTGACAAATTAGTCCTATTGTGAGAAGCCATTCACTGAGATGCAACTTAGGGGCAAGGGGACAGAGAAGACCTAGCTGCATTACCTCCAAACTCATTCCTCAGCATATAATTTTGGCTACAAAGGTCAAAATAGAAATACTTGAGTTTAGTTGGCTAGAGGATAGATATAGAAATACGTCGTTAAGTTTAGTTGGTTGGGGGATAGACATTGCATTCCAACCTTGAAACTCATTGCTACGTGATAGAAAACAAATTCATATACCATCTCTGTTTTTGGTTTCTAAACCACAGTTACCAAAAAACAAAGTGACCAGCAGGCAACTAAGATCGAAAGAATTGTGTCAACAGAAACACGAAGACTTGCAAACAAAGGCCTATGATTGCTTAATTCCAGTGCCTTCTTATGTGTGGGCAAGATGTAAGGGTGTATCTTCCAGAGAGCAAACTCAAGACCACTATAGTAACTGACTAAAGACCTCATCTACTAGCTAATAGGGGTGCCCTTACTCTATTAAGTATATATCACTATTTAAAATTATTATGCTGTACCATTAAGAGCTACATCCAGACCTGACCAAAAGAACTGCAGTTTATCCAGAACACTCGGCTTTCAAGCAAGGTGCAATAATTGGATGAGACTGGCATGTCTCTCATTAGGGATAAGAGTATTTTTTTGCTTGTGGAATAATTACATTGTTGTAGTTTAAGGCATTTTTGAAATTATATGTACTGGAAGAAGTACATAGGGGTGGAATGTAGTTGACAATGCTTTTTGTATGTCCACCTTTCCAGAAAATGTCTTTACCCTACCTGATAAAGCTGTTAATGATGTGATTCCTCCCACCCCACCCCACCCCACATGAGCCAGGCCAATCTTTTCAGAGTCAACTATGAAAATTTTACTAAGGCTAGATCTGCTGCTGACTATCTTTGACACAACATAGAGCAAACCTATCTTTCATTGAGCAAGAAAAGAAGCCCGCAGATATGAGCAATAGAGTCCAGATGGTATCACTTGCAATTCAGGATCATAGACCCATCCATTGTTTTCAATTAAGTGGCCATTAAGTTCTGTCTTTTCTCCCAACCACCCCTGTGATTATCGTTTAAGCTATTTTAAGGTAGGTTTTATTCATTTACTACTAGTCCTGACTAACATGGTCATCTGGGTGGCAGGGTTTCATTCTTAGAGAATTTTACAAAACAAAGATTGGAACAGTAGTTATAGCTGCCCCACCAAATACCACCATAGAGACAGTCCTCAATAGCCTTCCTTGGAGAAACTGATTTTATTAAGGAAAATAGTAATGTGTGATTATTTCCTAATTGCCAAAGTCATTAACCTCTTTTCAGCCCCTACCTTACCTAACCCTGTGGAATTTGACATCAATTTTTGCAGTTTCCAAGGAGATCCCAATAAAATACCGTATTTGCCGGCGTATAAGACGACTGGGCGTATAAGACGACCCCCTAACATTTCCACTCAAAATACAGAGTTTGTTATATAGTCGGCTGTGTGCGATTTTGCGAGTGTGGTAAAATCGCATAACAGCAAAATCGCATAACAGCCGAGCATACACCCAGCAGCGCTGCTGATGCCTGAACGGTATGTGGAATGAAGTGGGCGGGCATCGGGAGGCCACTATGGCACGGGGCAAGCACTATGGGCAGTCTATCTGAAGTGTACCTGGCGTATAAGACGACCCCCCACTTGGAGGCATATTTTTCAGGGCCAAAAAATCATCTTATACGCCGGCAAATACGGTAGTTCTCTGCTTGCTTAGCTTCAAAACAATTTGGGAAATAAAGCAAAGGATAGAAACGGGGGCCAAAATATCACTTTATTACTAACAAAACTAAGTTGGTTGATGTTGCTTAGTGTGAAAACGAAATAGGCCTGCCAACTGATCCCCAGAATCAGGCAAATTTGTACCTCTAATTCCTAGCAACACTTGACAAGGATAGCATGGAGGATGAAATAAGAACTCAGTCTCTGGACAACCTTGTTCTTCGAGACTGGAGGACAAAGCTAAATCAGACATTCTTCACAAATTTACTAATGTAAGTCACTTGATCTCCCTAAGTGTAGAGACAGACCTGAAACTAGTTGAGGTCCTTTCACAGGTAACAAATACCAGAAGCAAGCAAGATGGTTTATCAGCATCATGGACCAAATCCTACTTGAAACCTACTCCCTTTTGTTTCCATGATAACCTCCTAGTTGTTTTATCTCTAATCATTCCTATTTTGTTTTCTCTATAAGCTGTGTTTCCTCCATCTGGTTCTTAAATGTGAAGACTTCCCATGACTCAAGCCATTGCCCTATTTCTATTTTATATATTCTTCCTAAGGAATCTCATTTAGGTTCACAATTTCAATTACCATGCTTAAGGGTAATGAATGTATAACCCTTATCTCCAACCCATATAGATCCAGAATTACCAATCAAATTACCATGTTTAAGCTAATTTTTTTAAACCTTTATCTCCAAACGAAACATATCCAAGATTACCAAAGCCTGTTCTTTCTATGTCCTCATACTGAATTACTTTCTTCTCATAGCCACCACCTCAATTTGCCTTCTACCATCATTCACCCATATTATTGCAATAGTTTTAATCTCTCTGCCTCTCTACTCCATTTTGTCCTTCACATTGCCACATGAATTACTTCTCTACCTTGCAAAACAATGTTTTTCTGAATGCAAAAACAATATATGTTCATTGTAGAACATTAAGAAAACATACAGAAAAGTACACACAGAGGAACATATAATTCCATCAGCTAGAGATAGCCACTAATGACATTTTTATACAAACCTTTTCATTGTTTTCTGTGTATTTTTCAATAAAATGAGAATGTTGCTACTTTTTAGCATGCTTTTAAAAAATATGTGTAAACACATAATCAGGAGCATTAAATGTCCTTTGTAATATTTTATATAAACATACAATGGATATATCAATTTATTTAAGACAAGCATTGCAAACTGGTAGCATATAACCCAAACTGGTATAAGAACATGCTACATTTTGTCATTACAACATTTCAAAGCCATTTGAATTTTGAATGTCTTTACACAAGATCCGATGTCTTCAATTTCCCACAGGTTTCCACAAATTCCTATTATGTCCAGTGTATTCCTTGTTTTTGTCACCTACCTGTTTTGATTTTGTTGTTGTTTTTGTGGGGGTTTTTGTTTTTTGCATTTGAGTTGAAAATGGAAAATTTACTCAACATAAGAATGGATTTTCATTCATTTACCTAGTATTTGTTGCCTACTTTCTATGCACCAGGCACTGTGTTAGGCTAGAAAATGATAAGCAATATAAACATGGTCCCTTATACCTTGAAATATATAATGCAGTGTGAGAGACATCCAAATAAAATTACTGTTACAAGGGAAACCTTACCTAGGGACTTATGTTTTATTTAGGGGGTGGAGCTTTCCTGAGGAAGTAATGTTTGAACTGAGACCTATAGTAGGAACTATTGAGACAAAAAGAAGAGAGAGAGCGAAAGAGAGAGACAGAGAACATTACTAGTCAAAGGAATGTATGTGCAAAAGTCTTGAAAAAAAAAGGTATCAAATTATGTCAAAAGGGCTAAAACAGAAATTAAGTGAAACAATGTTTGCAAGATGAGGCTAAAGAAGTTAGCAGAAGCCATAGCATTCAGGGACCTGTGGATGATACAAAGGGTTATGAGACAGATATTGAGATGAAATTAGCCTCATGCTAATTGCTATCCATCCAGTGACCCTAGTCTTCTCTTTTCCTTTATTCAATCACTCCTCATATTGACAGGATTTTGAGCTCTCCTTCATCCTCTGATCACTCTTTTTTTTTTTTGGAACTTAAAATTTTCTTAGTCTATTCTGGAAGTAGAGCCAAGTAAGAAATAGTTAAGCTGAGGGCCAGGTGGATGATCATCTAGCACAAATAATAATTAACTACTGGCCATTTTACTAGAATGCAGTTGCTATATAATTCATAATCAATTAAATGTTATTTGATAACAAACATTTTACATTAAATTTTACTTTGTTCAAAATTGTTTCTCATCTCTTAAATTTCACTTAGGTTAAAGTTAAAATCAGCATTGCTTTTCTGTTTGTATTCCTGGATTTGGCAAAGACAGGACAAAGGAATGAAAAAATTTAGAGATTCCTGGATAGCAAGAGAAAGCCAGTCTGAGATTAAAAATATACCAAGGATAATCTACAACTAAATAATGCGCATTAGCCCTTGGTTATTAAACAAACAAGCCACCCACATTGAACTTCCTTGTTTTATGTTTAACAATTTTTTACCTTGTTTGTTTGGAAGATTTAAAGTGGTTATTGCATAGAAGAACTCCTACATAGAGATTTGTGAGTTCTGAATTTTTTACTTTCAAATTGACCAATAGGAGAAATGTTTTCAGAGTTCAGATTCAGAGCAAGTGAGTATATTAACAACTAGGAGCAATATTAAAATTTAGAAAAATTTCTGGTTTGTTTGTTTCTCAGGACAAATTGAGTCCATTAGAAAGTTGTGGAGTGGCCTGGTAATACCTGAAAGAATTCAGGGATTCCCAAAGAAATTTTTATTCATTAGTTTACTGATTATTCCACAAATATTTATTAAATACCTACTGTGTGATATACACTATTTAGGGCACTGGGTATAGCTCATACAAAAATGCATAGTTTATTAATGCATTTTGTGCAGGAAATAGTATAATAGACCCTTGACATACACACAAAGGATTCTCCCAGTGACCTTGAAGCCTCAAGTATGCAAATATTTTATATAACTTAACCCAGGAAATAGAGTAAATTATAACTATCTTTTGATATTTTCACACATAACCATGAATTTTAAAAAGTAGGCAGAGTTTCTGGACTGTCATATAAGAAGCTTAGAAGTTGCTACTCCATCCTCACAACAAGTAAAAAGCTGAACAAACTGAAAAATCAACAACTCTTCATAGAAGTGACTCTCACTGTCAGAGAAGTGAGGTCACAGAGCAAACCACTGCCCCCCCAAATTGGAGAGATAGACAAATGGACACAGATAATTGCAACTTACTGGAGGAGAAATCTCCATGGAAACAAGTGCTAGAGTAAGAAAACCTGATATTAACAAATTTCTAGAGACTTAGTGTGGATAAGTGAGTAAAAAATTTCAGGGAGAACCAATCAAAGGGGTCCCCCAGGCTTCGGTGAGTTTTACCTTCAGGAGTCCTACCAGGTCCTCACAGTGAATATTGGAAGAACATTTAATATTTATATTTCTGGCAGGAGGAAGGGAAAAACAACCATTTTGAAGTATGCCAGGGCATTATATTCTTAACAGAGTATTATGTTTCTTCTGCCCTCAGAAGAAACTATTTTACCAAAGTCTAACCTGCTGGGGTTTTATAAGTCTAATCTATTTAGGGGAAGGGAAATACCCAACTTCAGCTCCCTCTAGCCATCCTGTCCCTTTTGGGAAGGGGAGAGACTAAGAAGCACTATTGAAATCCACAGTGTGGGACACAGGCTCACCAAAGACTGAAACCTAATCACAGGACTATAGAATGCTATCTCTCTCCCATCTTACCATCACATTAATACAGACCCACTTACTACAGTTTCTTTTACCTATGTCTACCTTTCAGTGAAAAATTACAAAGCATACTAAAAGGCAAAGAAAGACGAAAGAAAAAGAAAGAAAGAAAGAAGGAAAGAGAGAGAGAGAGAAAGAAAGAAAAAGAAAGAGAAAGAAAGAAAGTTTGAAGAGACTGAACAGTCATCAGAATCAGAGTCAGATATGGCAGGAATGTTGAAATCTTCAGATAAGGAATTTTAAAATCTATGATTAATGTGCAAAAGGCTTTAGTGGAAAAACTAGACAACATGTAAAAAAAAAAGAAGAGACTATTCAAAAAATATAGAATAACTACACAAGATATAACATGTGATAATACACACACACACACACACACACATATCTTGATTATGAGAATACCAGAAGGAGAAGAGAGAAAGAAAAATAAACAATATTTGAAGCAATAATGACTGAGAACTTACCCCAAATTAATGTCAGATACCAAAGCACAGATTCAGGAAGCTCAGAGAACAATAAGCAAGATAAATGCAAAAAAAAACAAAAACAAGCTACACTTAGACATATAACATTCAAACTTAAGAAAATCAAAGATTAAAAACAAAATCTTGAAAGAAGCCAGAGTAAAAAAATTCCTTTCCTATAGAGGAGCAAAGATAAGTTAGTCACTTCTGATCAGAATCCATGCAAACAAAGAGAGTGGAGTGAAATAGTTAAAGGAGAGAGAGAGAGAGAGAGAGAGAGAGAGAGAGAGAGACCCAACAACCTAGAATTCTGTACACTGCAAAATTGTTCTTCAGTGGTGAAATATAAATAAGGACTTCCTTTTTTTTTGTTTCTTTTAAGATTTTTATTAAAACATAGCTAAAATACGATATTATGTTAGTTTCAGGTATAGTATACGATAGTTATTCAACATTTATATACCTATAGAAGTGATCACCATGATAAGTCCAACAACCAACTGACACCTTACCATGCTATCACACTGATTATATTTACCATGCTGTATATTTCCCTTATTTGAATCTTCTCCCCTCTTTTTCAAATTTTTCAATTACAGTTGATATTCACTTTTATATTAATTTCAGGTGTACAACATAGTGGTTAGACATTTATATAATTTAAGAAGTAATCTCCCTGACTGGTCTGGTACCCACCTGGCACTATACATAGTTATTATCATAGTATTGACTATATTCCCTATGCTTTACTTTGTATCTTCATTGACTATTTTGTAACTACAGATTTGTGTTTCTTAATACCTTACCCATTTTCACCCCCACCCAAACCCCTTCCCATCTGGCAACCATCAAAATGTTCTCTGCGTCTATGAGTTTGCTTGTTTTATTCGTTTGTTTATTTTGTTCTTTAGATTCCACTTATCAGTGAAATCATATGAGATTTGTTTTCTCTGTCTGACTTACCACACTTGGCACAAAACCTTCTAGGTCTACTTATATTGCAGATGGCAATATTTAATTTTTTGTGTGTGGCTGAGTAATATTCCATGGTATACATGTACCACCTCTTCTTTATCCATTCAACCATTTGGGGACACTCAGGTTGCCTCCATATCTTGGCTATTGTAAATAATGCTGCAATGAATATATGAGTGCACACCTCCCCTCAAAGGAGCGTTGTGGATTTCTTCAGATAAATACCTGGAAGTGGGATTACTAGGTCCTTCTTTGTCTTTTATTATAGCCTTTTTAAAAAAGTCTATTTAGGGGCCAGCCGAGTGGCGCGTTGGTTAAGAACTGGCTTGGGATGCCAGAGGGCCCCGGTTTGTATCCCACATATGAGGGCCAGTGACACTGCCCTCTACAGCTAAGATGCTGAACAACAGTTCGTCCTGGAGCTGGGCTGCCGTGGGCTGCTGTGGGTCACCGACGACGGCATGGGCTACAGTCCGCTGCTGCAGTGGGCTGCCATGAGCTACTGTGTGTAGCCGGTAGCCAGCGTCAGCAGCCAGCAGCCGCAGTGAGCGGCCGTCCAGAAGCCGGTGACTGATCTGCCTCGCCAGGGAAGAGCGCAATGATGGTGCCAGCTTGGGCCAGTGCGACGACATCCTCCACAACTAGACTGAAGAACAAAACAACAGCAACTTGTCTGTTCCCCTTCCCCCAATTCCCCAATAAAATCTTTAAAAAATACAAAACAAAACTATTTAGTCTGGTATAAGTATTGCTACCCAGCTTTTTTGTTTGTTAGTTTCTATTTTCATGAAATATCTTTTTCTATCTCTTTACATTCAGTCTTTGTGTGTCTTGTGATCTGAAGTGAGTCTGTTGTAGGCATCATATATAGGGGTCTTGTTTTCTTATCCATTCAGCCACTCTATCATTTGGAGCATTTAATCTATTTACATTTAAAGTAATTGTTGAATATACATATATAATATATATCCATTTTATTATTCATATTTTTTATTTATTTTTTATTTTTATTTTTTTGTCTTAAAGAAATTCCTTTAGCATTCCTTGTAATGTTGGTTTGGTGGATAGGAACTTTTTTAGGTTTTTCTTATCTGGGTAGCTCTTTATCTGTCCTTCAATTCTAAATAATAGCTTTGCTGGGTAGAGTAATCTTGATTGTAGGTCCTTACTTTTTATCACTTTGAGTATTTCGTGTCATTTCCTTTGGCCTGCAAAGTTTCTGTTTAGAAATCAATTGAGAGTCTTATGGGAGCTCCCTTGTGGGTAACTAACTGCTTTTCTCTTGCTGCTTTTAAGATTCTTCTTTTGTCTTTAAACTTTGGCATTTTAATTATGATTTGTCTTAGACCTCTTTGGTTCATCTTGTTTGGAACTATCTATTTCTTTCCCCAGTTTAAGGAAATTTTGAGTCATTATTCCTTCAAATAGGTTTTCATTCCTTGCGCTCTCTCTTCTCCTTCTGGTACCCCTATGATGTTAATGTTGTGATGCTTGATGTTGTCCCAGAGGACCCTTAAACTCTCCTCCTTTTTTTGGATTCTTTTTTTCTTTTTGCTGTTCTGAATGCATGTTTTCTGCTACCTTATCTTTTAAATTACTGATTTGACCCTCTGCTTCATCTAATCTACTGTTGATTTGCTCTAATGTATTATTCATTTCTTACTGGTTCTTTTTTATGATTTCATTGAGTATCCTTATAACCAGTGTTTTGAACTCTGTGTCTGGTAGATTGCTTGTGTCCATTTTGTTTTTTTGTTTGTGTGTGTGTGTGTGTGTGTGTGTGTGTGTGTGTGTGTGTGTGTGGTTTTTCTTTTCCTAGAGCTTTGTCCTGTTCTTTTCTTACTGGTTCTTTTTTATGATTTCATTGAGTATCCTTATAACCAGTGTTTTGAACTCTGTGTCTGGTAGATTGCTTGTGTCCATTTTGTTTTTTTGTTTGTGTGTGTGTGTGTGTGTGTGTGTGTGTGTGTGTGTGTGTGTGTGTGTGGTTTTTCTTTTCCTAGAGCTTTGTCCTGTTCTTTTATTCAGGACATGTTTCTTTGTCTCCCCCATTTTGGCTGCCTCCCTGTATTTGTTTCTATGTATTAGGTAGGGTTCCTATGTTTCTTGGTCTTAGTAGAGTGGTTTTATGTAGTAGGTGTTTTGTGAGGCCCAGTGGCACAGTCTCCCTGGTTACCAGAGTGCGTGCTCCAGATATGTCCCTTGTGTGGATTGTGTGTGCTCTTTTATTGTAGTTGAGACTTCATTGCTATTTGCATGCTAATGGGAGAGTTTGGCCCTCAGGCTCTTTGGTTGTGAGGACTGGCTGTAACTACAGCGGAGTAGTTGTGGTGCAGGGGATGACCCTACAGAGAAGGATTCACTTTAGTAGGGTTATGGTGCCTGCCTAGTCTGCCCTTTTGGTCTGCAATTTTTGGAGGTGGCTAGGTGATGCTCCAGCCCATCCAAAGCTGACCAATGGGCATGCCAGCCCCAAAGCCTTCTGGGAGAGGACCTACTGTGGGCTAAGTTCAACCATAGCTTATGCCCTCCCTGGGGCCACCTGGCATGAACTACAAAGCAATCTGTAGATGGCCACTGCCCATGATGTGCAGGTGGCCACTGCCTGTGCTGTGCCAAACTGCGTAACAAGGCTGGTTGTCGCTAGTGCTGGACTTAGGGCTGCCCAGCCTGAGGTATGGGAAATGCCAAAGCCAGATGCTACTTGTTTGAGTTTTGTGAACTTTTGAGAGTTTAGGAATGTCTGCAGCATGAGCCAAGAAAAACTGTACAGAAAATCCACTGGAAGTGGCTTGGGTGTACCCAAAAGTTGGATGGGGCAGGGTTTCAGAATCACCAGAGTGGTGGTGAATAAATGGTGTGAGCCAGGTTGATGAAGACTCAGATATGGCAGGTTCCTGTGTCAATAAGCCAGGAGCAGGAGGGCTCAACAAACTAAAAGTAACTTCTACCAACTCCACTGTCCAGGAAAAAGCTGCTCCTCCAGCCCTTGCTCTGAAGCCAAACAATTCAGTTCCTCCCCCGTATGACCCTGGCAACTTTGAGCTGCTGCTCCAGTGCTGGAGCTTAGAGCAAATGAGTCCATCAGTGAGTAAGTCCATGTGGGAGCCCTTTAAGAGGAGCACCTTGGAATGCAGCTGCCCTCCATCTCACTTAGCCACAATCTCTGCTGGTTTTCACAGCCAGAAGTTATGGGGACTTCTCAGCACTGAAACCCTGGGCTGGGGAGCCTGATGTGGCCTGGGACTCCTTGCTCCTCCAGGAGTTTTTGGGAGAACTCTGCAGCTGAAATATCCCTCCTGATTTTTAATTTTTAATGGTCACACGCAGATGTGGGACCAGCCCGTTCCACATCTCTGCCTCCTACCAGTCTGGAGGTGGCTTCTTCTGTAAGTCCTTAGTTGTAGGGCTTTGGTTCAGCTAGACTTAAGACAATTCTCAATGATGATTGCTCTGTAGTTTAGGTGTAATTTTGATGTGGTTGTGAGAGGAAGTAAGCACAGCATTTACCTATACTGTGACATCTTGACTGGAAATCAAGACTTTCTTAGACAAACAAAAATTGAGGGAATTTGTTGCCATGAAAGAATTATTAAAATAAATTCTTAATAGAAAAGGAAATAACATAGGTAAGAAACTTGGATATGCATAAAGAAATTCATTGGAGAATGCATAATGAAGGTAAATTTACAAACATTTCTGTTTTTATTCTCAATTGATCTAACAGATAACAGTTTGTTCAAAACAATAATACCAACAATGTATTTGATTTTATATACCAATATATATATATATTTATATATATATATATATATATATATATATATATATATACACACACACACACGCACAGGCATACATTAGAGATATTGCAGATTCTGTTTTAGACCACTGCAAAAAAGTAAATATCACAATAA
This sequence comes from Hipposideros armiger, assembly GCF_001890085.2. Taxonomy (NCBI): domain Eukaryota; kingdom Metazoa; phylum Chordata; class Mammalia; order Chiroptera; family Hipposideridae; genus Hipposideros; species Hipposideros armiger. The sequence goes on from NW_017731789.1 coordinate 1,021,809, forward strand.
GGCAAGTCACAATTTTTTTGGTTTCCCAGTGCATAGACTTTGGATAAAAGTCTATCATTATATCCAAAATAAACAATGTTCATACCTTAATTAAAAATTAGGTTATTGCTAAAAAGTGCTAGTTATCATCTGAATCTTCAATGATTTGTAATCTTTTTGTTGGTGGGAGGTCTTGCCTCAATGTTGATAGCTGCTGACTGATCTGGATGGTGATAACTGAAGGTTGCGGTGTCTGGTAATTTCTCAAAATGAGACAACAATGAAATATGCCACATCAATTGACTCTTCCTTTCACAAACAATTTTTCTGTAGTCTGTGAGAGTGTTTGACAGCGTTTTACTGACAGTAGAACTTTCAGAATTGGAGTCAGTCCTCTCAAACCCTGCCACTGCTTTCTGAAAAAAAAGTTTACATAATATTCTAAGTCCTTTTTGTCATTTCAACAATCTTCACAGCATCTTTACCAGGAGGAGACTCCATCTCAAGAAACCACTTTTTTGCTCATCCATTAGAAGCAACTCCTCATCTGCTAAAAGTTTTATCATGAGATTGCAGCAATTCAGTCACATCTTCCGGCTCTACTTCTAATTCGGGTTCTCTTGTTATCTCCATCACATCGAGAGTTAATGTTTCCATTAAAGTCTTGCAGTCCTCCAACTCATTCATGAGGGTTGAAATCAACTTCTCCTGAACTCCTGTTAATGTTGATATTTTGATCTCGTCTCATGAATCAGAAATGTTCTTAATGGCATCTAGAATGGTAAATCCTTTCCATAAGGTTTTCAATTTACTTTGCCCAGAACTATCAGAGGAATCACTATTATGCTAGCCAGAACCTTACAAAATGTATATTCTTAAATAATAATACTTGAAAGTGAAAATTACTCCTCAATCAATGAATTGTATAATGGAACTGTTGTGTTAGCAGGCATGAAAACATCAATATTGTACATCTCCATCAGAGCTCTTGGGTGACTAGGTGTATTGTCAATGAGCAGTAATATTTTGAAAGAAGTCTTTTTTCTGAGCAGTAGATCTCAACAGTGGGGTTAAAAGATTCAGTAAACAGTGTTGTAAACAGATGTGCTGTCATCCAGGCTTTGTTGTTCCATTAATAGAGCACAGGCAGAATAGATTTGCATAATTCTTAAGGCCCTAGGATTTTTGGATTGGTACATGAGTATTGGCTTCAAATTAACGTCACCATCAGCATTAGCCCTCAACAAGAGAATCAGCCTGTCATTTGAAGCTTTGAAGCAAGGTGTTGACTTCTTTCTAGGTATGAAAGTTTTAAATGACATCATCATTGGAAATCTGTTGCTTGGTCTAGTCACTTTCATTAATTATCTTAGCTACATCTTCTGGATAACTTGCTGCAGCATCTTCATCAGCACTTGCTTCACCTTGCACTTTTATGTTATGGAGATGGCTTCTTTGCTTAAATCTCATGAGTCAACTTCTGCTAGCTTCAAACATTTCTTTTGCAGCTTTCTCACCTCTCTCAAACTTTATAGAATTGAAAAGAGTGAGGGCCTTTCTCTGGATTAGGCTTTGGCATAAGGGAATGTGGTCGCTGGTTTGATCTCCTGTCCAGATCACTATTATTTTCTCCGTATCAGCAATAGGGCTGTTTTACTTTCTTATCATTCGTGTATTCACTGGAGTAGCATTTTTAATTTCTTCAAGAACTTTTCCTTTGCATTCACAACTTGGATAACTGTTTGCACAAGTGGCCTAGCTTTTAGTGTATTTCATCTTTTGACATGCCTTCCTTACTAAACTTAATCATTTTCTAGCTTTTGATTTAAAGAGAGAGAGTGAGAGTCTTCCTTTCACTTGAACACTTAGAGGTCATTATAAGGTTAATTGGCCTAATTTCAATATTATTGTGTCTCAGGGACTAGGGAGGCTAGAGTAGCAGGAAAGAGATGGAGAAACTGCTGGTCAGTTGGTGGAGCAGTCATAACAAACACACATGACATTTACCAATTAAATTCACCATCTTAAATGGGCACAGTTTTTGGTGCCCCAAAACAATTACAATAGGAACATCAAAGATCACTGATTACAAATCACCATAACAAATATAATAATAATTTAAAAGTTTGAAATATTGCAAGAATTATCAAACGTGTCACAGAGTCACAAAATGAGCAAATGCTGTTGGGAAAATGATACTAATACACTTGTTTAATGTAGGATTGCCACAAACCTTCAATTTGTAAAAAAGAGAAGGCAATATCTGTGAAGCACAATAAATTGAAGTGCAACAAAATAAGGTATGCCTGTATATGATTATATGTAAGTAAAATGAGTGACAACAATGATACAATGGATGGTAGGAAGGAATTTCGAATATTTTGTTATAAAATACATGACAGGATAGTGTTATTTGAAAGTGTGTAAAAGAGGGTAAAGGGGGCCAAACATATAGTGATAGAAGGAGAATTGACTTTGGGTGGTGAACACACAATGCAATATACAGATGATGTGTTATAGAACTGTACACTTGAAACCTATATTTTACTAACCAATGTCACTCCAACAAATTTAATAAAAATTAAAAAGAGAGAAAGTGAGCTTGGATTAGTTGTAAATGTATATTGCAAACCTTAGGAAAAACCACTAAAAAAAGTTTTTAAAAAAGCACAATTGATATGATAAGACAGGAGAGAAAATCAAATCAAATAAAATGCTCAAACAACACCATAAAAGACAGGAAAAATATATACAAATCAAAAAATAGGAAAAAAGAACAAACACAACCAAATAGAAGCAGTAACAAATATATAAATATTAATTTAACTATATCAATAATCACTTTAAATGTCAGTAGTATAAATATACAAATTAAAGCACAGAGATTGTCAGGGTGGATCAAAGAAAGCAGACAGTGAAATAACAGAGCAAGAATAGAGAAATAGACCCATGCAATAGCAAGTCTAGTATCAGAAACATACATCTATGGGAACTTGGTACATGACCGAGAGAATATTATAATTCAGAGGGGAGAAATGGACTATTCAATAAATGATGACAATTGGACAAAATGGGAAAATAATAAAATTAGAACCCCATGTAATACCATACATAAAACCTAATCTAAAAACCAAAAGTTTAAAACTCTTAGAATAATATATATATAAAGTTCCCAGGGTTTGTCCTGAAACGTATCAATTCCTTTTTGTCAGAAGTTCTAGACTACCTCTGTGCTTTAAATCAGTCATTTACAGCCATGGCCCCAGGCATTTGCCTGCTCTGATCTGATCACTATAATTATTGTGTACATGGCTCCCTGGTTCATGACCTGCACGCATTCATTCCATAGTCCATCTGGCCTCTGACTGTGGCTCCATTCCCAATTTATAGTTCTGTTTCTGTCCTTTGAACTAGACTTTGGTATTTGGTTTTCTCTTTCTGATTCTTGACTTGCTCTCAAAAGGGTGTTCTAATGATCACTTTCACTTCAAACTACTTCACTTTCATTATTCTGTAGAGATTCAACCCCCATTTCTGTAGAAACCATAACCCCCAAATCTTGTTATGGAACAGCAGCGCAACCAAAACCACTGGACTTTACACGAGGAAGTCACATCAGTGGTTGTTCGTGTGTATTTTCCTCTACTAAATACTGTCTCCACCAGATGAAGTACCAGGGCTAGCTATAATAATGGCAAAGTCCAGATCATTCCCTATGTGTATTTTGGCTCCTTGTTCCTGGCTGTTGGGGTAAGTTGAAAAGGCATTGTGTTCGAAGTGGTATTCTAGGGCCATGTGCACAAGGATTAATGAAAAATGAATTTGCGTTGCAAGGAGGGTAATCCTGGAAGTGGAAGATCCACACTTTACGGGTCAGGAAATTTATTCTTGTATAAACTAGAGAATAGTGATGGGCGGTACCAATCTATTATGAGACGAGCCACAGAGTGTACTCTGCTATTGTCTCCCTTAGTGTTCAAGATTGTCAACTTAAGCTTTTATTTATTTAACAGATTCTTGTTTAGCACTGATCATGTGTATAGGTCAGGCACTGGGCTTGAACTTGGGGATGCAATGGTGAGCAAAAAAAGAAATGGTCTCAACCATTACTGAGTGTACAAGCTAAATGTGTGTGTGTGGGAAGACATTTTACATGAATCCAAAATTATTTAATGGAAATAATTGCTAAACATAATATAGTAATATAACTATCACATATAATAAATATAATAATATAACTAATTAATGAAAAACTATGTTAAGTGCTATGAGGAAGAAGAGCATGATATTATAATACAAGAGAATATAATAGTGCTTTTCTGAGAAAATACGGTTGATCTGAGGTTTTAAGGAAAAATAGGACCTAACTAAGTAAAGGAGAGATGAAATATATCTCTCTTAAATCCCTGTGGTAAAAGGAATTATGGTGGCTTCAAGGAATTGAAAGGTTATTGTTGCCACTGTGTCAGAAAGCTATGAAAAGTATGTTGCTAGGTTAGTCTAAGAAGCAAGTAAAGGCCAGTCATAGAGGGTCATTGAAAGGATTTCTGTCTTTACCCAGAGAAAGACAATATGCCACTACAGTGTATTAAGCCAGAGAATGCTATGATTTGTGTTTTAAAAAGATCATCTTAGTTGTTTATGTGGAGGAGACCAAAAAGATGAAAGGAGGCCAGGCAGAATGCTGATTTGGATTATTCAGACAAGATATAATGCTGGCTTAGACTACTGTGTCTGTGGTGGAGGTAGCTGGAAGTGGTTGGATTCAAGATATATTTTGAAATCAGAGCAAATAAAACTTGCTGATTAATTGAAAATGAAAAATGACATTTTACTCCAATCTGTGACCATCCCCACACACCTCCTTGATTACTTTTAGAAGAAGATCTTATCTCCAATTTTAATTAAAAAAATAGAAGCCATTAGACAAGACCTCTCTCATTTACATACCAACAAGGAAGCAATAGAGAGGGGCTTGGGGAAGCTGTGTCTTTAGGGGACAGTCAGATTTCAATTAAAGCAAGGGAGTAAAGTCAAAGCTCAGAGAAGTTTCTAAGGATATGGAGGAGTTGTCCAGATAAGTCCTGGCTGCTGCATTAGGCTCTTTACTAAAGCATGGAAGTCAAGGAAAGGGTGGGGACATTTCTGAAAAAGGAAATAGAAAGTATTATGGTTATGATGGTGAAGTACAGAATAGATGATCATAAAATTTGCCACATAATGGAAGCATGAGTGAAAGGCATGGTGAATTTCTTTAAGGGAGACAGATAGTGGGACATGGCTAGAGGATTTGACTAGGGTGGTCACAGAAATAGAAATTGACAACCCACTTGTTGGAAAGTCTGGACAATGCTGGCTGTAGAAACTGAAGACTCACATGCTACAGTCCTGGGTGATGGTGGATATGAAACCACAAAAGCCTTATATCAGTTGTGGAACAAAAACCTGATATCAGTTATGGAATTCCTTTGGGTAGTTTTGAACTTCTTCCAGGAATAAACTGTGGCAAACGTTATGGTGATGCTAGGCATAAAGGAAAGCAGGGGGCATGAAATCCATATTTGTTGGAGAAGGAGTATAAAAAAATTGCTAAAGGCCAACTTCTCTGTTGTAAGTTGGGTGACCTAGTCATATTGTTTATTTGATATGTAGCCATATACATTTTCTTTCTGTATCTGGTTGATCATTCTTTTTTAAATTTTATCTGTGGATGGTGAGTAGGAGAGGGGTAAATTAAGTTATAGAAGAATTTGAGGGGTGCACTCTAGAAACACAAGATTAATTGTAGGGCCGGCCGAATGGCGCGATGGTTAAGAACTCGCTTGGGATGCCAGAGGGCCCCGGTGCGGATCCCACATATGAGGGCCAGTGAACACTGCCCTCCACAGCTAAGATGCTGAACAACAGCTCAACCTGGAGCTGGGCTGCCATGAGTCGCCGGCGATGGCGTGGGCTGCAGTCCCTGTGGCAGTGGATTGCCATGGGCTACCGTGAGCGGCCAGCAGCCAGCGTGAGCGGCCAGCAGCCGCAGTGAGCGGCCGTCCAGAAGCCGGCGACTGATCTGCCTCACCCGAGAAGAGCGCAATGATGGTGCCAACTTGGGCCAGTGAAGCAACATCCTCCACAACTAGATTGAAGAACAAAAGGACAGCAAAACTTGTCTGTTCCCCTTTCCCCAATTCCCCAGCACTGTTCCCATCCCCCCAATTCCCCAATAAAAATCTTAAAAAAAAAAGACTAATTGTAATATATATGGCCTCACTCTAAATTGTCAGGTAGTTTATGGAGATGGAATACTTCCTTAGTCACCAAGGCAGCAGGCTCTGAAGCAGAATATGATCCAATATAAAGAGTACTCTGTGCCCTATCTTGGTGGAAGCACTAAGAATTATACTAAATCTTTATGAAGGGGAAGGGCAATGACAAACCAAGGTAACAGTGTTTTAATGAGCTCTGAAGGATCAGAGTATACTTTTTCCTAGGGCATCCTGAGCCTGCTTTGATTCTAGATGAAAATCTTGTAAGCAGTGGTGTGCATCAGATAAGTTTTGTCAGAGAGAGGATTATTAGACATCTTCATGGGTCATGTTTAGGGTCTTGAATGGACCTCAGTATTTAGCCAGATCAACATTTATCTGGGTTTCATTTTGGTGAAGCAACACCTTAATGTTTCAAGGATGTTCCCAGTAATTCGGGAGCTCCCTCAGATAATGCTTGGCCCAATCGTCTGCCTCTTTTTGCCCCATGATGAAGTCTTTCACTTCCAGCTGTGGTTGTAGGACCATGTCAGTCTTTGAGCAGACTCTCAGACATGAATAATCTTGTCCATAAATAAATTAATAGGTTTCTCTTGCCTTATATGTACCTGGTATATATGTGACATGGAGTTTGACTTCCCAGAAGAATATGATACACTGCACCAGACATATGCTTAGCTCTCTTGTCATTTGTGCTGTTCCTTGTTAAGAACATCAGAGCATGGAGGAACTTTAAGGCCTCTCAAATGAGTGGATTCAAGCCTTAAAGACAGCATTTACAGTGAATATGTCCAGTTTCATATATTGTGTAATTAATTATTGCCATAGAAATTTTTCTCTAGGAATCTGTGCACAGTCAACCTGAGGTATCCTTATGGCAGGGATTCCTCCATGGAGATAATGGAAGCCTATCCCTATGAGGAGAGGAGATGGATGGCAGTGCATGATTGGATCGAGGTAAAGAAGCCCTTCCACTGTGGAAAGGTAATTACCAATTGTACACCACTGGTGTCTTATCTGGTTCCTTAACTTGCTTGGCTGGAAAGGGTATCATTTAGGAATCTGTCAGGATAACTGAGCTGCTATAAAATTTATGGGGATAAGGGATTTATTAATGTGAAAGGACCTGTGGGAATCAAAGTCTGGAAGAGAAGAGTCAGACACTCAGAGAAATCATCACCAATCAGCACTTTTAAAACACCTGCCTGGTGGACAAGTCACAGTTTGCAGTTTATCAAGAAGCCAAGTACTTCAGGCTGCTGTCAAAGTGCAACAGCGAAGGGGGCACTTGTGGTGATGTCTATGGAAATTGCTGCCTCTGGAAAGTTATTACCTCATGTAGCTACTGCCTTTGTGGGTACACAGTCAAGCACTGGGTAGAGGGCCTGGGGTCACTGTTAGCCAACAGGGCCAGCATTTGGGAAGATGAACCAAATGCAGGGGAAGACAAGCTAGGACCTGCTAATATTCTGTGTGTGTTCGTCACCATGTCAGACTACAATGACATTTTGAGAGTAATGGCTTCTGCTTCACTTTTGCCTTCCAAATTTCATGCAGTTCTTCTTTTGGTCAACTCTAACCTAGTACCATAAAGATAAGAGAGTTTTGGGAAATGTAGTTTTCAGCATTAGCTAAATTCATATAACACAATCCAGCACAGACATTCAAATCCAAAGCTCTCAAAGATACATTTACTGGAGTTTCTTCAGAGGTGAAGATGGTGTAGTAGTCCTAGAGCCACAAAACCCAGGCAGTCACATAAGGCTACATGTCTAGATTATGGATAATAAAAAAAAAACACCTGAGTGTTCCAATGTAGAGTATCTATCACCAAATACTTGAATTGTCCCAAGTGTGTCTGGAAGACCATTTCCCTGATAATGCTCTTTTGAATGTGGATTAGATTTCATGCTCCCTCTGAGTTGGTCTAAGGCAGTGGGTCTCAACCTTCTTAATGCCGCAACCCCTTAATACAGTTCCTCATGTTGTGGTGACCCCCAACCATAAAATTATTTTCGTTGCTACTCTATAACTAATTTTGCTACTGTTATGAATCGTAATGTAAATATCTGATATGCAGGATGTATTGTCATTGTTACAAATTGAACACAATTAAAGCATAGTGAATTAAAGCATAGTGAATCACAAAAACAATATGTAATTATATATTGTGAAATATTTATTTCTAATTACAAATAAATGAAATTTTGTCTTGAAGCCGGGTACTCGTATGTGGGCATATCTGCATGTGGGTGGACCCGCCTGGAGATGGATAGAGGAGTGGTGTCTTGGTTCCTAAGACCATCGAAAATATGTGTTTTCCGATGGTCTTAGGCGACCCCTGTGAAAGGGTTGTTTGACCCCCAAAGGGGTCGTGACCCACAGGTTGAGAACCACTGGTCTAAGGCCTTGGGGATGAACAGTCTCATACCAGACAGATTTGCAGTTGCAATAGTTTCTGGCAGAATTGGGGTTTCTCATTCTTCTCTTAAATAGTACCAGGAGCCCAAAAGAAAGCAAAGAGGGTTGAGAGATTGCCATAGAAATTTCATCTATGTGATTTTAAAACACAGAAATCTTCAAAGAGGGGAGTACATTCTTTTTGGGGGGGGATTTAAGCCACTGCCACTGATGCAAAATAGGTCATGCAGTCAATTGTTGATTCACAGTTAATATGTGCTTTTTATTTTAAGAATACCATTATCCTTAAGAATGAGCAGATTGGGTAAAATAGTTATCCCATGGCCTGTGGGAATGCTAGACTAGGTGCAGTTCAGTATATAAGTACTTGAGGAGTTCACAGTATTGTGTATCTCTAGTTAGTTGATAATAATAGCCCTCCAACAGCAGATGCCTATTTAACATATATGCCTGGACATGTCCCCCAAGTGTTCTAGCTCAGTTTGGAGCTCAGTATAAACTCAGCTTCTTCTTCTTTTCTTCTCTTCCATAGTTTTCCTCTCCACTTGTCTATCTACACTGGAAATTCATCCTTCTTCTGAGAAGGAGGTCATAGCTATAAGGAGTTATGATTAGGTGGCTATGTATTAAGTCTGATGAAGATTCTGATCAGCTTGGTCAGGTTTCTTGGATAAGCAGCCCAGGCTATCTTATCTCAGTGTGGTGACACGGTAATATACCACCTGGATCCCCTTTAATGAAGGACTGAGACCTCAGCTGCTAAAGGAGCTATCTATAGATAGCTTTCAGATTTCAGCACCTTCAGAGATTGCCTCGGTTTCAGACAGCCACACAGGCTGATTGATATGGCCTTGCCATGTGAGAGGCCATTCTAGCTCTAAGCTTCCAATGGGGTTGGTTGGGGCTGTTGCTTGACTTCTCCCTCTCTGAACTCCTGGTTCCTTTTCTTCCTTTCCACAGATGTTGATCCCATGGGTAGTCTTTCATCCTCTAAGTACTCCCTGTACACTAAATTCAACCTCCGAGTGTACTTTCTAGGAATTCAAACTGCAACACCTGTATACCTTGAGTCTTTTTTGGAATTGTGCCTGGAAAGACAGATGAATAATACTCCCCTCAACCTTCCTCTCCTCAGGTACTAATCTTGTGATGAACTTATAGATTAAAAGTGCATTATCAGAGTTTAAAAAAAAGAGCTATTAAAATTTAGAAGGAAGATAGTGATCAATGAGAGCTCAAGTAGTAAAGAAAGGCTTTCCAAACACCGTGGTATTAATCAGGTCCTTAAAAATAGTAGAGCATGTCATGATTATAGAGCATAAGAGATGATTCTAGTCTCCCTTTTCTCTTCCAAATTATTCTCCACTCTGCAGTCATCAGTTTTCAAACCACAATATGGTTAGATTGTCTTCCAAAAATCACCAAATTGATTCTCACTCTTTTTTATTTAAAGTTGAAACTCTTTTAAAGAATCTTTTGACCTAGATCCTGCCCTACTTCTCTGGCCTCATCTCTCATTCCTCAGCTTTACTGAATTTCATTCAATTTCTCCAAAGTACTATGTTAATGCATTCCTGGCCTTTGCACATGTAGCTCCCTTTGCCTAGACCACTCCTTCTATCATCAAACTAACTCCAACTTGTATTTCAGGACCCATCTTCAACACAACTTCCTCTGGAAAACCTTTACTGGCAATATAGTTGCCTTGTTGGGTCCCTGTATTTGCCCTAGAAGAGCACTTATTCAATTTTGTTTTAATTTTTGGGTTTTACTTAAACACCATACACTCTCTAATAACATCTAACATTTGTTGAGGGCTTACTATGCATGGGGAACTGTTCTATGTACTTGACATGCATTATGTTCTTTAATCTTTACAATAAACGTATAATACTACATTACCCACTTTTGGCAGATAAGAAAACAGAGGCACATGGAGGTTAAGAGACCTCACAATAGCTGGTACTTTAGCTTGTATTCTAACTTGGTCTTTCTGTTTCTGGAGCCTGTGCTACCACTACATTGTGATCTGGTGCCTGTCATATGGTAAGCACTCAACAAATATTTATTAAATGAATGAATTTAATAGGCCCAATCAAAAAAGTAGAACACTCAGCATTATTGGGAATAAAGTATGAAACTTGGGTCCAGATTGCATCAATTCTAGAATGCCGAGAAGTAGATACTGGAAGTAGTTGGGAATAGGGACTCGTTGAAAATACTAAGGAGATTAGACAGGCAACACTTTGTGCAACTTCTACTCTGTGCCTTCTTCCTCAACCTTCACAACTAGAACTTAGAACATGTAAAAGGGGTCATGATGCAACATTAATGGAAAAAATAGTGTATAAAAATCTAAAGGCTGAAAGTTTCATTTTCTTTCACTAAAGGTCATATACATTTAAAGACGCAGAAAATATCTTTCCAGATAATTTTTTGGTGTGATTATTAAGATTTTATATATTTAGGATTTCCAGTCAAGATGGCAGAGTAAGTAAATGCTGAGCTTGCATAGTCTAACAACCACATTAAAATTACAACTAAACTACAGAAAATTATTGAGAGTTGCATGAATTGTAGCTGAACAGAAGACCTACAACTAAGGATATACAGAAGAAGTCATATTGAGAGTCGTAGGATGAATGGAGACTCAGAATGGGCTAGCTTCACACTCACATGTGGCAGTTAAAAATCGGGAGAGACCTCTTGGCTGTGAAGGTACGCCTGAAAAGTGAGAGGTCTCAACCCCACACCAGGCTCTCCAGCCCAGGGTTCCAATCCAAGAAGAGAAGTCCCCACAACTTTTGGCTGTGAAAACCAGACAAGATTGTGACTGAGATGGAGGGCTGCTGAAGTCACAGGCCTTCCTTTTAAAGGGTCCACACATGGACTCACCTGCTGACAAACTCACTGGCTCTGAGCTCAAGCACTGTGGCAGCAGTTTGAAAAGCACCAGGGACATATGGGGAGAAACTGAATTGTCTGGCTACAGGGTGAGGGCTAGAGGGGCAGCTTTCTCCCAGAGAGAAGTGCTGGCAGAAGCCATTGTTCCTTTGTTGATCTCTACCCCTCCCAGCATGCAGATGCAGATGGGCACCATATCTGAGTCTTCATTAACCAGTCTAACACTGTTTGTACCACCCTGGTGATTCTCTGAGGCTCTGCCCCACCCAACTTGTGTGTCCATCCAAGCCAATTTCAGTGGCTTTTCCATACAAACAGCTTATCTTTGCTCATGCTGCAGACTTTCCTAAAATCTCTTAAAGGTTCACAAACCCCAAACAAGCATCAGAGTGCCTCAGTATGTCCCATACCTCTTACTGAGCAGCCACAAGTCCAGCATTTGTGACAGTGGGCCTCAGTTCAAGGTTTGGCATCTCCTAGGAACTTCCAAACCCAGCATGAATGGTGGCCACATGCGGATTGCTTTTTTACTCATTCCAGGTGGCCCTGGGCAGGGCACAGGCTGTGGCTAAACTTGGCCTGTGGTGGGGCTCCTCATAGGAGGTCCTAGGGCTAGCAAACCTGGTGGCCAGCTTCAGAATAGCTAGAGTACCAACTGGTTGCCTCTGCAGACAACATACTCAAAAGGCAGACTGGGCAGGTCCCAGAGCCCTGCTAAAGTGAATCCTTCTCCATAAGGTAAACACTTGCACAACAGTTCCTCCACTGTAGACTTGTCCAGTCCTTACAACCAATTAGCCCAAGGTTCAATCCATCTCCCTGACATGCAAACAGCAGCCAAAGCTCAACTACAACAGGAGGGCACACTCACTCACACAAGGGACATACCTGCAACACCCAGCTCAGGTGACAAGAGAGACTGCATCACTGTACCCTGCAGGACACCTACTACATAAGACTACTCTACTAAGAACGGGAGACACAACAGCCTTACCTAATACATAGAAATAAACACAGGGAGGCAGGAAAATAGGGAGACAAAGAAATATGTCTCAAATAAAAGAACAGAACAAAGCTCTAGAAAAAAAAACTAAACAAAGTGGAGACAAACAATCTTCCAGATACAGAGTTCAAAACACTGGTTATAAGGATGCTCAATGATCTCAGGGATGACTTCAACAAAGAGATAGGAAATATAAAAATGAAGACATAAAACATTAAAAAAAAGACAGTCAGAAATGAAGAATACAATAACTGAAATAAAGAATACATTAGAGGGAATTAACAGTAGATTAGATGAAGAAGAGGATCAAATCAATGATTTAGAAGAATAGGAAACAAAAAACATCCGATCAGAACAGCAAAAAGAAAAAAGAATAAAAAAAATGAGGATAGTTTAAGGAGCCCCTGTAACAACATTAAGCATACCAACATTCACATCACACGTGTACCAGAAGAAGGAGAGAACGCAAGGAATTGAAAACCTATTTGAAGAAATAATGATGGAAAACTTCCCTAACCTGGTGAAGAAAATAGATAGGAAGTGCAGAAAATTCCAAATAAGTGGAACCCAAAAGGCCCACACCAAGACACATCATAATTAAAAGGCCAAAATTTAAAGACGAAAAAGGGATCTTAAAGCAGCAAGAGGGGCCTGCAGGGTGGCTCAGTTGGTTGAGTGAGAGCCTTGAGCAACAGGGTTGCCGGTTCAATTCCCACATGAGCAAGCAAGCTACACCCAAGCTGAGCTGCCACTGAGCTGCCAACGGGCGGCTGGATGGCTCAGCTGGTTAGAGAGCATGCTCTTAACAAGGTTGCTGGTTTGGCTCCCACATGGGATTGTGGGCTACACCCCTTCTCCCCCGCAACTAGATTGAAAGCAGCAACTGGACTTGGAGCTAAACTTGCACCCTCCACAACTAAGATTGGAGGACAACTTGAATTGGAGCTGATGGGTCCTGGAAAAACAATGTTCCTCTTCCCCAATTCCCCAATAAAATTAAAAAAAAAAAAAGCAGCAAAAGAAAAGCAATTATCTACAATGGAGCTCCCATAAGACTTAGCTGATTCCTCAATAGAAACTTTGCAGGCCTGAAAGGATTGGCATGAAATATTTAAAGTGATAAAAAGTAAGGACCTAAAACCAGGACTGCTCTACCAGCCTCAAAGCTATCATTTAGAATGGAGGACAGATAAAATGCTTCGCAGACAAGAAAAAGCTAAAGGAGTTCAACACCAAACCAGTATTACAAGAAATGTTAGAAGGACTTCTTTAAGAAGAAGGAGGAGGAGGAGGAGGAGCAGGATGTGGAGCAGGAGGTGGAGCAGGAGGTGGAAAGGAAAGATAAAAAATATGAATAATAAAGTGGCAATAATTATGTATCTAGCAACAATTACTTTAAATGTAAATGATTAAATGGTTCAATCAAAAGATAGGGTGGCTAAATCCTTACATATGCTGCCTACAAGAGACTCACTTCAGATTGAGAGACACACACAAATTGAACATAAAGGGATAGAAAAAGATATTTCATGAAAATGGAAACAAACAAACGAACTAACAAACAAAGCTGAGGTAGCAACACTTCTACCAGACAAAATAGACTTTAAAACAAAGGCTATAATAAGAGACAAAGAAGGACCCAGTGTTCCCACTTCTGGGTATTTATCTGAAGAAACCCAAAACACTACTTCAAAGGGACATGTGCATCCAAATGTTCATTGCAGCATTATTTACAACAGCCAAGATATGGCGGCAACCTGGAATCCATCAATCGATGAATGGATAAAGAAGAGGTGGTAGATGTATACAATGAAATATTACTCGGCTGTACAAAAGAATGAAATCCTGCCATCTGCAACAACATGGATGGGCCTAGAGGGTATTGTGCTGAGTGAAGTTAAGTCAGACAGAGAAAGACAAGTTCCATATGATTTTATTGATATGTGGAATCTAAAGAACAAAATAAATGAAAATAAAACAGAAACAAATTCATAGGGACAGAAAACATTTTAATGGTTGCCAGATAAGTGGGGATTTGGTGGGATGTGTGAAAAAGGAGAAGGGTTTAAGAAGTGTAAATTGATAGTTACTAAATAGTTATGGGGATGTAAAGCATAGCATAATGAATATAGTCAATAATGTTGTAATAACTATGTATGGTGTCAGATGGGTACTATTAGGTTGTTGGAAAAGTCATGATGTATTTTTTCTATGTTTCTCTTTGCAAAAATGTGTCATGACTTTTCCAACAACCCAATGGAATTATCAAGGTGATCTCTTCATAAGTTATATAAATGTCTAATCACTATGTTGTACACCTGAAACTAATATAATATGTCAACTATAATTGAAAAAAAATTTAAAAACGATTTTTAAAACATGAATTAAAAAAAAATCACTTCCTTCCTGTGTGATATTTAGGAGCAGGCAAGTCACAACTTTTTGAGAATTTAAATTACATGTCTTTGCCAAAACCACACACACACACACACACACACACACACACACACACACACACACACATATATATATATATATATATATATATATATATATATATATATATATATGACAGATACCTCTTTTAAGAACTTTTTATTTTCAATTAGGGTTTTAGGCTTCATGTTAAACCCAAAATATTAAAATCAACTGTAAGAGTCAATGACTTTTAATACTTTCTGCTGGTTCCATGTTCTCTTTGTTACAAACAAAGCCATTTATTGGCCTAAATGTCTTAACTAGAAAGATTTGTTATTAATCTCTAAGTGTGAAATTCCACCTTCAAGTGTGTTTGTTCAGGATGGTAAAGAGTTACCATTGTCTTTCAAAGTGTTTGACTACACTGAATTAATACCAGGGATCATTTAAACATCATCATGGGGCTTACATATCTTAATATTTGACTTTTTTCTTCATCCCACCCTCCCTTTTCACTCATATTACATTCAGAGTGAGGAATTGTAACACAATCTTCCTCTTATAATTCTAGTTGTTCTCACCCCAAGGTGCCTTAATTATTTCACAGCCATTAATTCAGGGTATTCTGCCTTATTTTTTATTTTTTTTATTTTCATGTACTATGTCACTGATGAACATTGTGACAATTTAGAGACACACATAAAAGTTTTAGTGAAACAGAGGAGACTAGACTAACAGGAAAAGACTTGTCTGCATAGTTGAAAGCCTTGCTTTGTTGCCCTGGGCAGTACATATCTAAATCTATACATTCCTGGTTTTAGAATTTGGTAATACAGGGGTTGGAAGATATACAAAATCATACCTTATATGTGGAATGTCTAAGTGTAACAGAAATCTAGCATAGTATTTATTGTCAGGAATGGTAGAGAGCTTTACGTCTTGGAAATGAAAACAGTAGTCATTACCAAATAATATAAAAAATACCATTTGTATTTTCATTTATATGCTACAAAGAGTTATATGACTGTAACTAAGTTCTTATTCTCTCTTGCTCCCTCTCTTCTTCTCTCCTTCCCTTCATTTTTCTGTGTGCAGAGTTTGATAGCTGATGTGTGCAACAGAGAGAATTTATTATACTTTGAAAAATATTACATTTAACATATTTCAATATGTGCAATTATTAGCTTTAGGATACCCTTAGACTATTGAGATGCAAATCAAAATGCAAAAGAATTAACTAATCAAAAACATAATGTAATATGTAATATCATATGATATGCTAAATATGATTTGATATGTACTCGTACAAAGAAGCCCAGGAAAATCCAGTTGAAATACAGCTGGTCCCTGATATGTGATGGTTTGACTTCCAATTTTTTGACTTCCAATGAAGCAAAAGTGATAGCATTCAGTAGAAGCTTCTCTGAATTTTGAATTTAGGTCTTTTACTGGGCTAGTGATATGCAGTAAAATACTCTCTCATGAAGGTGGGCGATGACAGTGAGCTGCAGTTCCCAGGCAGCTACATGATCATGAATGTAAACAACCAATACTTACAGTGTACGTGTTGCCAGTGTTTTTTGGATATTGTACTCTGAGCATGTTTCAGGGAGGTTTCTTTTGGGATCTGTTTCCTCATTTTGGCTACTTCTCTGTGTTTGTTTCTATGTATTAGGTAGATCTGCTATGTCTCCCAGTCTTGCCGGGTGGCCTTATGTAGTAGGTGCCCTGTGGGGCCCAATGGCACAGTCCCCCTAGTAACTCACACCAGGTGCTCCAGGAGTGTCCCTTGTGTGGGTTGTGTGTGCTGTCCTGTTATATTTGAGCCTTGATGGTTGTTGGCATGTCAGTGCGTGGGATTGACCCTCAGGCTGACTGGCTGTGGGGCTTGGCCACATTTGCAGCTTACAGACTGCTGTGCAGCAGAGTCTACCACATGGAGTGGGATTCACCCCAGCAGGCTCTGGTGCCTGCTGAGACTGCCATTTGGGTGTGCCACTTGTGGGGATAATTGGGTGATGCTCTGCTGTCGTCTGAAGCCAACCTCCAAGTATATTGGTTCTGGGGCCTCTTGGGAGGGGTAAAATGCAGGCGTAGTTCGGCCTCTGCCTATGACTGGCTGTGGGCTACCTGGTAGGAGCTACAAAGCGATCCATGGTTTATCGCTGCCTGTGCTAACCCTGGAAGCAGGTGGGAGAGGCCACGCTGTGAATTGAGGACAGCTGCCACCAATACTGGGTTTGGGGCAGCTCCACAAAAAGTCAAGACATACTGAGGCTTGCTGCTGGCTGCCGGCTCTTGTAAGGTTCAGCTAATGATAAAACATCCTGTGATACAGAATTGGGTGTGGTGGGGTCTCATCGAGTCACCAGGGTGGAGCATCGAAGCTCACCAGGCCAATCAGATTCAGATTTGGCCTGTAGGGGCGGGCTCAACACAGGAAAGATGGCGCCTGCCTGCCAGCTGCATGAGAGAAGGACTCCATACAGGGAAAATGGCGACTATCTTCCAGCCCTCGCCTGAAGCCACACACCTCAGTCTGCCCTCTGTATGTCTTCAACAGCCCTCTCGTCACTGTCCCTCTTCTGGAGGCCAGAGTGAGTGCCTGTAAGCGAGTCTGTACAGTCCCTTTAACAGTATGTCTGGGTTTCCTTCAGCCTTCCATCCTACCCGGTGGTCAGAATCCCCACTGTTTTTCACAGTCAGATGTTGGGGGGCTCCTCTTCCCAGCATCAGTACTCTGGGCTGGGGTGGCTGGTGTGAGAATGGGTCCCTCACTCCTCTGGTGTGACTCTCTGTGGTTGAGATATTCTTCCCAAACATTCCTATGGAGGTTTGGGGTTAACCTGTTTCATGTCTCCACCCTTCTTACCAATTAGACATGGCTTTTTCTTTATATCCTTAGTTATAAAACTTCTATTTAGCCAGACTTCAGATGGTTGTCCAGCTTGATTGTTCTATAATATAATTTAGTTGTGATTTTGATGTGTTCACAGGATGAGGCAAGCACAGCATTTATCTCATCCACTATCCTGGATTGTTCTTAGTATAACATTTTATCTATCAC
This sequence comes from Hipposideros armiger, assembly GCF_001890085.2. Taxonomy (NCBI): domain Eukaryota; kingdom Metazoa; phylum Chordata; class Mammalia; order Chiroptera; family Hipposideridae; genus Hipposideros; species Hipposideros armiger. The sequence continues at coordinate 1,039,858 of NW_017731789.1, forward strand.
AAAAGCAACAATTTAAAACATATATTAATATGGGCATGATAATAACTGAACAGGGAAAAAGAAACAGTGACTGTATGAAAGGGCCATGTCAATATTTCTTTTTCTTTACTGCCATTTTGTTTGTTTACTTCATATATATCTGGAAAGAATTAAAGGAAAGTTCTGCATTATAGGAGTATAAGATTTTATAATTGTAATGATATTTAATAATATAAATAATAACATAAAACAATATTAATAATTAAATGATAAAACATATATTAAATAATACTAATTCTGGAGGCATTTTCATTTCCAGTTGACCCATGAATCTGTTATGGCCAATACATGGTAACAAAGAAAATGCAAATCCAAAATGAAGGAAAAAAGGCACTTAATATATACTTCATACCAAAAAGAATATTTTCTGGACATGTGGCTTTCCAATTCTCAAAGTGAAAGCATATTGAGCATTGAGCCATCTTCTAAACATATTAAGTACTTTGAACAATCTCTGCGAAATTACTTTGTAATAAATACACAAAAGAAAGGCTGGCCATATATGCTTGTAATTTCCTTTTTAGCAAGCAGGTGGATTTACTGGTTTACTTCATTCCTAGTTTTCTTTTTTTTTCCCCTCTAAGTTATTAACACAACTTAAAAGCATTTTTTTGTGTCATATTATTTATTGCAGGGGTGGGCCAGCTTTTTCTATAAAAAGCTAAATTGTGAATATTTTAGGCTTTGTGGGCCATGGATCTTTGATACATATTCTACTTTTTCTTTCATTAAAGAAAAAATAACTCTTAAATGTAATTACCATTTGTAGCTCAAAATGGAAACATTTTTGTCAATCATATTTTAAAAATCACACTATTTATGCTTCATTGGACTGGTGAAACCAAGTTAAAATAAACTTGAAGGACTGTCTTGACGAATAACGTAAGTCATAGCAATGCTATAATTCAAAAGATGTCAGAAATAGAGAGAACCAGTTCCATCCTTGTCTTCATGACAGGCAGTGTTTGGGCTGATGGCATATTATATAGGCCTAGATTTTTTAAAACCAACTAGTGAAGCTTCCTTTTCTCTATTTCTATGTATACTCTCATAGAAAGATTGATATTTTCTTGTAGAATAGTCAACATACCAAATCAAAGATAAATTATACTTTACAGATATTTTGACAATAAATCACAATCATAGCTTCATTCAGGGATCTTTCAAAATTAGAGAATACCAGCCATTAATATTGGCCATCTTGGTAGCAAGCATTTACCAATACAACGTTTCTACCACTTCAAGGAAAAAGTATAATACTCTAATCAGAACTGACAATACAAAGTGCCATAGTTAAAGTGATTTATCACTCAAACTTCAGTCTCACTGACAGCAACTTTTCCCCCATGATGTAATATAATAATTACTACTTATTGGGTGTATACTATGAGCTAAATGTTGTGTTAAACACCTTTATATGGATTTTCTCATTAATTCTTCTTAACAACTATTTTAATGTGCATTTTACAGAGAAGCTAAGCAACTTGCCTGTGGTCATTCAGCTGGTAAATGATGAAGCCAAATTTTAAAACCCAGCAGCCTAAAATCAAGAGTGCGTTTTCTTAAAGCAGAGGCACAGTGTAACATTTGTTCATTTGAAACTGCTAAGGAAACTTTTCCTAGGAAAAGCGGTTGAATGAATTACTGTTTTTTTTTTGTTTTTTTTAAGTCTGGCGCCACTAGATGGCAACATTTTCAAAAGTTTTATTGCTTTAGGTGGAAAAATAACTAAAACAGTTATTTTATTAAAAAATAGTTTTATTGAGGTTCAGCTGACAAATAAGATTGTAAGATACGTAAAGTGTATGTCATGGTGATTTGATAAATGTATACATTGTGAAAGGATCCCACCATTTAGTTAATTAACACATCCATCACCTCACTTCATTTGTTTATTCTTTTGGTGAAAACGTTTCAGTTTTACCCTCTCAGCAAATTCCAATTATACAATATAGTGTTATAAACTATTGTCACCATGTTTTACATTATATCCTCACAACTTATTAATCTTGTAGTTGAAAATTTGTACCCTTTTACCAAACTCTCTCTATTTGTCCCATCTCTCATCCCCTCGCAACCACTTTTCTACTCTTTGATTCTATGAGTTTGGCTTTTTTTTAGATTGCAACTCTGATTTATAACATGCAATATTTGTCTTTCTCTGTCTGGCTTATTTCACTTAGCATAATGCCCTCAAGTTCCACCCATTTTATCACAAATGGCAGGATTTCCTTCTTTCTCGTGGCTGAAGACTATTCCACCATATATATAGATATCTCTATATCTATCTATATATATATATCCCACATTTTCTTTATTCATTCATCCATCCTTGGATACTTAGGGTGTTTCCATAGCTTGGGTTTTGTGAATAATGCTGCAATGAACAGTGTGTTACATATATCTCTTCAACACCCTGTTTTTATTTCTTTTGAATATATACATAGAAGTTGAATTGCTGGGTCATATGGCAGCTTTATTTTTAATTTTTTGAGGAAACTCCATACTGTTTTCCATAGTGAATGCACCAGTTTACATCCCACCAATAGTGCACAAATCTTCTCTTTTCTGTACATCCTTGCCAACACTGTTATCTCCTGGCTTTTGATGATAATTATTCCAGCAAGTGTGAGGTGATATCTCTTGAGATTTTGGCTTGCAGCTTCCTGATGATTAGTGATATTGAGCACATATTCCTGTACCTGTTGGCCATCTGTATTTCTTCTTTGGAAAAATATCTATTCAGGTCATCTGCCTATTTTAAAATCAGATTGTTTTCTTGCTATTGAGTTGTATGAGTTCTTTATATATTTTGAATATCAACCCCGTATCAGATATATGATTTACAAATACTTTCTCACATTCTGTGGGTTGTCCTTTCATTTTGTTGATAGTTTCTTTTGCTGTGCAGAGGCTTTTTTTGTTTGATGTAGTCTTGCTTGTTTTTACTATTGTTATCTTTACTATTGGTGTCAAATCCTAAGAACATCATTACCAAAGCTTATGTCAAGGAGCTTACCATCTATGTTTTCATATAGGAATTTTGTGGTTTCAGGTCATGTATTCAAGTCTTTATTCCATTTTGAGTCATTTTTTTGTGTGTGGTATAAGCTAATGATCTAGTTTCATTTGTTTTTTTTTTTTGCATGTGGCTGTCCAGGTTTCCCAACACCATTTATTGAAGAGGCTATTCTTTCTTCATCGCATATCCTTGGCTCCTTTGTCATAAATTCATTAACCATATATGCATGACCATATATGCATATTTCTGGGCTCTCTATTCTGTTCCATTGATTTATGTGTCTGTCATGCAAATACCATACTGTTTGATTCCTATAGCATTGTAATACTCTTTGAAATCAGGAAATGTGATACCTCCAGCTTTTTTCTTTCTAAGATTGTTTTGGCTTTTAAGGGTCTTTTGTGGCTCCATATAAATTTTAGGATTGTTTTACTGTTTCTGTGAAAAATGCCATGGGAATTTTGATAGGAATTGCATTGAATGTGAAGACTGCTTTGGGTAGTATGAGTATTTTAACTATATTAATTCTTCCAATCCATGAACATGGGATACCTTTTCATTATTTGTGTTTTATTTTTTATCAGTGTCTTATAGTTTTCAGTGTACAGATCTTTTACCTCCTTATTTAAATTTATTCCTTGTATTTTATACTTTTAATGCAATTGTAAATAAGATTTTTTTTAAAATTCCTTTTTCTAATAGTTTATTGTTAGTGTATAAAAAACAATTGATTTTGTATATTGATTTTGTATTCTGCAACTTTATTGAATTTGTTTATTGGTTCTAATATTTTTTGGGTGGATGGAATCTTTTACAGTTTTCTATATACAATATCATCTGCAAATAGAGACAGTTTTACTTCTGCCTTTTCAATTTGGTTGCCTTTATCTATTTTTTATGCCTAACTGGCTAGGATTTTCAGGACTATGTTGAATAGAAGTGGCAAGAATTGATAATTGTCTTTTTCCTGATCATAGAAGAAAAGCTTTCAGCTTTTTATCATTGAGTATGTTGTTAGCTGTAGCTTATCATATGGCCTTATGGCCTTTATCATATTGAGGTACATCCCCTCAATACCTAATTTGTTGAGAGTTTTTATGATGAATGGATGTTGAACTTTGTCAAGGCTTTTCTGCATCTATTGAGATGATCAGATAAATTTTAATCTTTTGTTTTGTTAATGTGGTGTATCCCATTGATTGATACATATATGTTGGACCAAACAGAAAAAAATCCCACTTGATCATGGTGTATGATCCTTTTAATGCTCTGTTGAATTCAATTTGGTAATATTTTGTTGAATATTTTTGCATCTATGTTCATCAGGAATATTGGCCTTTAATTTTCTTTTCTTGTGGTGTCCTTGTCTGGTTTTTGTATCAGGAAAATCCTGGCCATGTAAAATTAGTGTGGAAGTGCTCCCTTCTCTTTTAGTTTTTGGAAGACTTTGAGAAGGATTGGTATTAGTTTTTTAAATGTTTGGTACAATGAATCAGTGAAGCCATGTGGTTCTGGACTTTTCTTTTTTTTTTAAGATTTTATTAGGGAATTGAGGGAGGGGAACAGCGCTGGGGAATCTGGGGAAGGGGAACAGACAAGTTGCTGTCCTTTTGTTCTTCAGTCTAGTTGTGGAGGACGTTTCTTCACTGGCCCATGTTGGTATTATCATTGCGCTCTTCCCGGGTGAGGCAGATCAATCGCCAGCCTTTGGACGGCCACTCACAGAGGCTCTTGGCATCTCACACCGGCTGCTGGCCGCTCATGCTGGCTGCCGGCCACACACGGTAGCTTATGGCAGCCCATTGCAGCAGGGGCTGCAGCCTATGCTGTCACCGGAGGACTCACGACAGCTCAGCTCCAGGTTGAGCTGTTGTTCACCATCTTAGCTGTAGAGGGCAGTGTCATTGGCCTTCATGTGGGATCCAAACCGAGGCCCTGCTGCTCAGAGCTGGTGTCCCAAGCCAGCTCTTAACCAATGTGCCACTTGGCTATCCCTGGACTTTTCTTTTTTGCAAGGTTTTTGATTACTGATTCAATCACCTTGCTAGTACTTGGTCTGTTCACGTTTTGTATTTCTTCATGATCCAGTTTTGGTAGGTTGTATGTCTCTAGGAACTTATCCATTTCTTCTAAGTTGTCCAATTTTCTTATTGATTGGTTTTCTGTGAATAAATTGTTTATCTTTGGCTAGCCAAATTATAATTGCTTTATTTGTAGGAAACTTTTTCAATGGTGCAATATAGCTATGGCAGGGATTTAAGTGGGCAGAAATTAGAGTGCTATGCTATTTTTCTATCTGTTTAGTTTATATTTTACATCAGTTTGAGGCTAAAGATGAGATCTTATTAAACTTAAAGTTTCTCCCTGAAAGTTTTCCCTAGTGCTACAGTAGACATCAAGTACTATTTGTTTGCTTCTTTAATATCAAACATGGCAAACACTTTAAAAGCACTTTTCAGAAAAACATTGTGCTATATCAAGCATTAGTGACTCTACAAATAAAATTTGTGCTGTCTGGAATTCACTTCTCCTCCTTTACATCTTAAACTCTTGTACATATTTTAAGGCCTAACTTACATATGTATCTTTTTCCTCTGTGATGCCTCTCCTGCTAATGCATGCATATTCTTCTAACACCCTCACAGCACCATATACTCATAGTCTTCTTGAACATGGCCACTTACTTCATCAAACCCACAAGCAGTTGGTTTAATGTTCTTCTGTAGCTGTTTTATAATTCTTAGTAGTTTTTGAATAAGGGGTTCCACATTTTGCTTTTGCAATGTGTACCAACAAATATGTAGCCAGTCCTCTGTGCAAGGAGAGTCTCTAACTACAGTGTGTTAAGATGATGACTTTTATAACATGATGTAACCACAAGAATAATATCCATTACCTTTTGCCATATAATGTAATGTAGTCACAGGAGTGACATCTTATTACCTTTGCCATAGTCTACTGGCTAGAACCAAGTCAACAGGCTCTGCCTACACTCAAGGGGGGGAGGGGTTATACAAGGGCATGAATACCAGGAGGTGGGGATCCTGAGGGCCACTCTTAGGGTCCTTCTATGACAGTACCATAAACTGGGGTCAAATACATCGGTGGAAAGCACATTGCTAGAAAAGATATAGATTGGATTTCTCTGCCTGTCATGTTTTTGTTACCACCATTGTTGCATGGAATATCTGACTGTCTTATTTAAAGTCATTGTAACCCATACAACATTGCCTGCAAGGAGTCGATTTTATAGTTTATAGTTCATCTCTTACCACCTGCTTTATATGTTGTCAGAGTATACACTGAAGAATTAACTTACAGTGCTAGGTGGGAATGCAGTATCTTCAGAGGTCAGGATGTTATCTTGTATGATGTATTATATGCTTGGATCCAGCAACCAGTATGTGGTACAGCTTTTCTCATAACCAGAATGCATAGGTTTGGGACGCAATGACTATAAGTGGTGGTTCACAGGATTGAATCTAATGCTCTACTTGTAATTTTTTTTTTCACATTCTGTCTTCAGAACACTACTTTTTACTGGTTTAGAGGTTTTAAAATCTAAAATAAATGTTTCCACCTGGGGAAAAAAGTAGTTTAACTGAATTGAAAATGGACACAGCTATCTGGCCATTTGGGCAATTCATGCCACTAGACGCACACAAAAAAAGGAAGTTCAGGTGTTGGCAGCGGTGATTGATTCTATTTATGAAGGGCAATTGGCTTGTTGCTACATAGTGGTGGCAAAAAAGAATATGGACAAAATCCTTCTTTTTAATTTTTATAATTCTTATTTATTTTCCTTTTCTGATTTCATTGTCTGAGAGCTCTAGCACATTGTTGTAAAGCAGGAGCTTTAGTGGGCATCTATGTATTATGACTTTAAAGAGAATATTTTTAGTTTTTTGTCATTAAGTATGATGCTTATGGAAGGTTTTTAAAAAAATGACCTTTAGTTAAGCACAATTTCTTCTGTTCTTGGATTGTTATTTTAAAAAAAATTATGAATGTATATTGACTTTTTTTTTTTAAGATTTTATTGGGCAATTGGGAGAGGGAAACAGCATTGGAGAATCAGGGAAGGGGAACAGACAAGTTGCTGTCCTTTTGTTCTTCAGTCTAGTTGTGGAGGACGTCGCTTCACTGGCCCATGTTGGTATTATCATTGCGCTCTTCCCGGGTGGGGCACATCAGTCACTGGTCACTGGATGGCTACTCACAGTGGCTCTTGGCAGCTCATGCCGGCTGGCTGCCGGCCACTCACGGTAGCTTATGGCAGCCCACTGCAGCAGAGGCAGCCTAAGCCATCGCCGGTGACTCATGGCAGCTCAGTTCCAGGTCGAGCTGTTGTTCACCATCTTAGCTGTAGAGGGCACAGTGTCACTGGCCCTCATGTGGGAATCTGAACCAGGACCCTGCTGCTCAGAGCTGGAGTCCCAAGCCAACTCTTAACCAACGCGCCTCTTGGCCGGCCCTATATTGACTTTTTCTAATGCATTTTTTTCATTAATTGAAATCACCATAAGTTATTGCTTTAATCTGTTAATGCAGTGGATCACATCAGTTGGTTTTCTGAAGTCGATCCGTTTTGGAATTCCTGAAATAAACCCTGCTTGGTCACCTCTATCTCTATCTCTTCAGTGCTGGGTTTGATTTGTTAATTTTTTATTTAGGATCTTGTATCTATATTTATAAATGACATTGAGATACAATTTTCCATTCTTATATTGCCCATTTCCAGTGTTAGTTTGAAGATAGATTGTGTAGTATATTAGTCAGGGTTTAGTTTAAGACAACAGATCCCATGCTAAGTAAAAAAGGATTTGTCCTAAAGGATGTTAAATGGCCTACTTAGAGGAAGAGACTGAATTATCTGAATTTCCAGGAACTGGGTCATTAATGTAGATACTGCCAGTACTGCAATCAGGAATTTGAAAAATTAAGAGGCTGCCATGTCTATCATGATCAGGAAGCCACTGAATCAGGAAGTTACATGGTAGTCAGGATACAGAATTTTCTCTATTTCTATCTACAGAATCACATCACCTCTGCTAATCAGGAAGCCACCTGCAGTCAGGACGCTGCAGCTTGGCTAATGGCTCAGGAACCACACCGAGTTTGTCACAATCCACCACTGCGAAGTGCCCTGCACTCTGCCTCCCCCCCCCCCACTTGAGTCACTTCCAGTTTCAAGTTTCATATGCATAAAGTTGCATTACAGAGCCCAAACTGCATTTGGAATCTGAGTAAGAGAGATTCTAGGAAAGTCAACGTTTTAAGTGGCTTCTGCCTGCTCTAAGGGGGTAGATTAGGCATTGAATAGGTTAACCTACATTGGTGTCTGTGCATAACTCTCTCATTTTCTATTGTCTGAAACAATGTGTATAACAGGAATGATATGTTTCTTGAACATTTTGTCAAATATACTTGTACATTTTTGTCAGGAAGAATCTTTTAAACCTACCAGTTAAATTTATTCTATGTGTGATAAAAGGGCTAAGAGAAGTCATGTGTGTATTATTTTGTAGATGAAAAAAATGTCTTTGGATTATTTGCAAGTAAATGATAAACATTGAGATGCCTTCGGGAGAGATGTTGGGAAGTTGGCGGATATGGCAGGAGAGAGAATTTTTACCATATGCAGCTGGGAGGATTTAAAGTTTAGAATCATGTGAATTACTATCTGTGGAAATTAACAAAATGAAATATATAAAAATAAAAAGTGTTGGTAAACATTATTTTATGATTTTAGGAATTTCCTCTTTATTCATTTTTAATATTGTTTCTTTTTGTGACTTCTTTCATCTTTTCCCCTTGATTGCAAAAAAATTGTTTATTTTATTAACATTTTCAAATAACTAGCTTTTAGATTTTGTGCTTTTTGATTGTTTCTTTGACATTTCTCTCTACCCCCCCTTAGCCCCTGTAAATGCAGTTAAGGCTTTAAATTTCCCTCTAGCTGCACTCTGGGTACACCCCACAAGTTGTAGTATATAGAACTGTACTCTTTTGTTTTTAAATGGTCAAGGCCATTTTTGTTCTTTTTAACAAGTTAAAAAATTCTTTTTATGTAATTTAATCTTTTAAATGCAGTAGATTCTAGATATTATGGCATCTCATTTCTGTATACCACTTTATGAAATAAGACAATAGATGTATTATTCTGATGTGAAAATCAAGGAAATGAAATCAACTGACTCATTCTGAGACCTCAGTTAAAGTCCCAGGGAGTGCTCTCAGCATAAAAATAATATAAAACAAAATTATCTTATGAAACCTAATGTTGAAGTTATATCACAAAATACCTTAGTCCACTTTTTTTTTTTTTAGGTCAAAGATGTGAAAGCTCAGAGTTTTGTCTTGTTCTTCTGTTTGTAGTCTTTCCCCCTTTTTCAGATTCTTTAAGCTTTCTTCTCTTTATCCATTTGTACCACCAAAACCAAGAAAAATCTGAGAATCTATCATTGACACTTATTTGCTGTCTGGTTATGTTTAATCTGAAGTTTATTTGAATTTCAACCATCCATTTATTTTTAAATTTTATTCTGTATTGGTGGGTTTTAAGAGTATCTGAAAGTGGCGAGAGTATATTAAAGTGAGAGTCAGTAAGACTCCTGAAATCTCATGAAGCATATAAAACCAATTTATCTTTCAGGGTAACTTAAAATGTGTGTGTGTGTGTGGGGGGGGGGAGGCTAGAATAAACTGATTTATCTCACTTTATTTCACCTCAACCCTGTTTCATGGAGGACACTGTTCAAGCTAGAGTCCAGTTCCTAGAACTTCTGAGGATACCAAACACTTCCTTCCTTCCAGATTAGTTGGTTCCATCTGTTTTACAACAGGTGTGCCTGTTAGAATATCATCTCCTCCCCATGACCCTTGCTATTTTCTGCCTAACCATCAGTTGGCCTCTTCTTTTTTTTAAATTTATTTTTATTAAATAATTGCAGTGACATTGGTTAATAAAGTTATATAGGTTTCAAGTATACAATTCTATAATACATCATCTGTATATTGCATTGTGTGTTCACCACCCAAAATCAAAACTCCTCTGTCACCATATATTTGACCTTCTTTACTCTTTTCTCCCTCCCTTTCCCCCTTTTCCATCTGGTAACCGCTAGATTGTTGTCTGTGTCTATGAGCTTTTATTTGCTTGTTTGTCTTGCTCGTTTGTTGTTTTCAGTTTTCTATCCCACCTATCAGTGAAATCATATGATTCTTGACTTTTTCTGTCAGACTTATTTTGCTTAGCATAATAATCTCGAAATCTGTCCATGTTGTTGCAAATGACAGTATTTCATCTTTCTCGTGGCTGAGTAATATTCCATTGTATGTTTGTACCACATCTTCTTTTTCCAATTGTCTATCAAAGGGCACTTTGGTTGTTTTCATGTCTTGGCCACTGTGAATAATGCTGCAATGAACAAAGAGTCATGTATATCTTTATGGATAAATGTTCTCAAATTTTGGGGTTAGATTTGCTGGGTCATATGGTAGTTCTATTCTTAATTTTTTGAGGAACCTTCATACTGTTTTCCACAGTGGCTGTACCAATTTACATTCCTACCAGTAGTGTATGAGGATTCCTTTTTTCTCCACAGTCTCTCCAAACTTGTTATTACTCGTCTTCTGATAATAGTCGTTCTAACAGGTATGAGGTGATGTCTCATTGTGGTCTTGATTTGCATTTCCCTAAGAGCTAGTAAAGTTGAACATCTTTCATGTATTTGTTGGCTATTTGTATGTCTTCTTGGGGGAATGTCTGTTCAGGTCCTCTGCTCATTTTTTAATTGGATTGTTTGTTTTTTGTTGTTGAGTTGTATGAGTTCTTTCTATATTTCTATATACATATATCTTTCTATATGTATTAATCCCTTATTGGAGGTATTATTTGTAAGTATCTTCTCCCATTCGGTTGGTTGCCTCTTTGTTTTGTTGATGGTTTCTTTAGCTGTGTTGGAGCCTTTTAGTTTGATATAGTCCCATTTATTTATTTTTGCTTTTACTTCCCTTGCAACTTCATAAAATCCTCTCTAAGATCAATGTCCATACGTTTAATACCTATATTTTCTTCTCTGAAATTTATTGTTTCAGGTCTTATATTTAGGTCTCTGATCCATTTTGAGTTACTTTGGTGTATGGTGACAGATAGCAGTTTACTTTCATTCTATCGCATGTGGCTTTTCAATTTTCCCAGCACCATTTATTGAAGAGGCTTTCTTTCCCCCATTGTATATTTTTGGCTTCTTTGTCTTAATTTATTTGCCCATGTATATGTGGGTTTGTTTCTAAGGTCTCAAGTCAGTTCCATTGGTCTGTGTGCCTTTTTTTCTGCCAATATCATGCTGTTTTGATTATTGTTGTTTTGTAGTATAATTTGAAGTCAGGGAGTTTGATACCCCCTGCTTTGTTCTTTTTTTCCTCAGGATTGCTTTGGCTAGTTGGAGTCTTTTGTGATTCTGTAAAATGTGATGATTTTTTTGTTCCATTTCTTTAAAAAATGCCATTCGTTTTTTTAATGGGGATTGCATTAAATCTGTATATTGCTTTGGTAATATGGTCATTTTAACTATGTTAATTCGTCCAATCCATGAACACAAAATATCTTTTCATCACTTTGTGTGTTCTTCAATTTCTTTTAATAATGTCTTGTAGTTTTCAGTGTATTGGTCCTTCACAGCCTTTGTTAAGTTTATTCCAAAAAAAAAATTTTTTTAAAAATTTTTCTTTCTGAAATTTCAGTGTCAGTATATAGGAATGCAATGGATTTTGTGCATTGATTTTGTATTCTGCAACTTTACTATATTTGTTTATTGTTTCTAATAGATTTTTGGTGGAGTCTTTAGGGTTTTCTATATAAAGAATCATGTCATCTGCAAAACGTGACAATTTGAGTTTTTCATTCCCAATTTGTCTGCCTTTTATTTCTTTCTCTTGCCTGACTGCTCTGGCTAGGACTTCCAATACTATGTTGAATAACAGTAGCAGGCCTCTTCTTACACTTGATCTTTGCCAATCTCTCTCCCTCTGCAGATATTTATTTTATTTTTTCTGGCACATTTACCTTTACTACATTCAAGAGACATAAGTTGATCATTTATTATGCACCAAGCACTATGATAAGCACTAATTCTAATTATTTGTTTGTAGTAAAACTTTTCTAATGTCTAAGAATATGTGTAAGCATCAGTTCTATAATAATTCTAGATTTGAAGTTTCTAACATAAGTCCACTAGAATATTGCTTCATTACCACTTTTTCAACTCTTTTTTACTGCTTTGCATTAATGTTATATTTATGCTCATTATTTCCTATATTGGATTTTTCATTCTTTGAGGAAACTACATCTTTGCATTTAACATAGCAATTAGAAACAGATCCTTACACTTTGTAGGTACTTAAATATATGAACATGAAAGCATCTGATGAATATCAGAAGATTTCTCTATTCCAAATGCTTGCTGGTAAATGTTTAATAACCAGACTTCTGAAAAATATGCATATATGCAATGTGAGTTTATTATAAAATTTATTGACATAAATGGTATGTGTTAATAGCACACAATTTACAAATAATAATAAAATATATAATGCTTCATATTGTGAGTTTCATGTAGCCAATTGATTCTCACAGAATTCTTTCACTGATTTTTACCAAACTCTTGTATCCAAACCTGCCCTATGGTTGCAGTGGATGAACAGGTGTGATTCCAACATGATGCTGGTCGATCAGTTCATTTACGTTAATAAGTAAGATGGGAGGGCCGGCCGAGTGGCGCGATGGTTAAGAACTCGCTTGGGATGCCAGAGGGCCCCGGTTGGAATCCCACATATGAGGGCCAGTGACACTGCCCTCTATTCCCCAGCACTGTTCCCATCCCCCAATTCCCC
>NW_017731789.1:1053019-1064387 GCF_001890085.2 Hipposideros armiger
CCAGAGGGCCCCGGTTGGAATCCCACATATGAGGGCCTGTTCCCCTTCCCCCAATTCCCCAGCACTGTTCCCATCCCCCAATTCCCCAATTAAAAAAATCTAAAAAAAAAAAAAAAAAGTAAGATGGGAAAAAAAAAACCAGATTGATGCTGAAACTTCACTCTTTTGTCAATCATGTGTGGACTCCTTTACTGAATTAGATAACAATTTTCAAACACTGAAAGACTATTTCTCCAGTATTTTTGTGTTACAATGCAGTGTGACATATTATACTTTAAGTTTAATCTGCTTTAGTAACATTTTCTTCATAATTTTCTTAAATCTATCATTAAAAAAACAAATCAAGATTCAATATGTAATGCTTCCAATAATAAATAGAAATAATTTTGCTTCTTCTATTCAAGTACCCTGTTGGATATAAATGATATTCAACAGTACTAACATACATTTGAATTTGCTGATTGCAAATATTGTAGTTACTCTTGGCATCTGTTTTTCTTTTGTGTAGATTCATAGTTAAGTTGGCCTACCCTATGGCTTTTTCATTTATAGATTGTTCATATAAAAAAGATAAATTCTACAAGAGGAGAGGGAGGGGAGTCTTCATCAGAGAGTTGGCCCTAATTAATTATATGTCTCTAAGTAAGTCATTTTCCTGTAAGGTTTCCTTCAGATTCTATGATTTGTGGTGATGGTAGATTATTATTCTTACATACTTACTGCTTCTTCCCATGAAAGTTTGCTAATTCCCCATCCTGTGATGCCATGCTTAGCCATGTGTCCAATAGTGTCCTTCTCTGTGCGAAGGTTACACTTCCCAGCTTGGTGATGTCAGGCATTGGCAGGAGACATGCATTGACCAAGGAAATGTAACCAGAAGTTATGTGTGCCATTTCTGATCAGAAGCTCTAAGAGCCATCCTAGGCCCTGCTCTCTCTCTTTTCCCTCTGCCACAACGACACAATGACAGCATTTCACATAGAGGCTATTTCTTTTTCTTTTTCTTTTTTTTTTAGCTGAGCCATCCTACCACCTGTTGGCAGCTCAGCAGCAGCTCAGCTCAGGCTGGGAATCGAACTGCTGTTGCTCAGAGCTCAAAATCTTGAGCGAACTCTTAACCAACTGAGCCACTCGGCCGGCCCTTAGAGGCTATTTCTTTACCTGGATCATGAAGAGAAGAGAATGTGGAGCCCATAGGTAACCCCCAGTTGACAAGTAAAGTAGCAACATCTTTGTTGTTGTAAGCCCCTGAGACTGAAAATTTTGTAATTGCAGCATAATCTAGCAAAAGATGACTGGTACATAAATTCATCAATAATTAAATTTCAGTTCATAGTTGAAATTTAAAATAATTAAAATTTAGTATAAAACTCAAAGGAAAAAAATACACACACACACATTGTGGAAATAAGTTATAAACTTAAAAAATAAAACATAAATATAATATTTACATTGAAGAAATTGACCTACATATCTACTCAGAAAATTCCTTTAGTTTCTACCTTGAATTCTTGAAGCTCTTCAAGTAAAAATGAATATTTTTCAAAAGCAATTCTTCATTACTAAGATATTACATGTCTACCCTAATCAGCAATATTCCTTAGAAATTCATGATTTCCAAAGATTAACTCAAGAGCAGAACTTCTGAAGTAATATGATTTCTTGACTGTCCATTATTGTCGTTTTAAGGCTGGTTAGAGAAGTTGAAAAGTCTCCAAGCTTACCAGTACTTCATTTTTGGCACAAAAATATTGAGTCATTTTTCTTTTTTTGTCCCATAGCAAAGGGAACCTGAAAGGTAATTATTTATGGTAGTGACATATCTGCATGAATTTGTATCTTCAATATCATCAGGGTATCTTTTGCAAGAGTTTCACTACTTTATGTACCTTTCCTTCATTTGCTCATTAACTGTTTTATTTTTGAAACCAATAATGTCTTTAATATATTTCTGAAAGGCAGCTACTCAAGGTTTAGAGACTTGTGGTTTTTCACATTCATGTTTGGCTTGTGACATTCTCTCAGAATCAGCCCATGATTCTCTGCTTCTCTGTTCAAGGCAAAATATTTATGAATGACCATCACATACAATTTTTTTAAACAGTTTTATTGATATATGATTCACATGTGATACAATGCACCCATTTGTGTACACCCATAAAGTGTAAAATTCAAGGGCTTTTAGTAGATTATAGAGTTATGCATCTATCACCAAAATCAACTTTAGAAAATTTTCATTACCCTGGAAAAAAACCTCCACATTCTGTAGCCATCACCCCTCAATCTCTTCATCTTCCCTAGCCCTAGGCAGCTGTTAATCTTCCTTCTGTCTCTATCTATTTGCCCATTTGTTACAATTCATATATATGGAATCATTTACAATATGTGGTCCTTTGAGACTGTATTGTCCACTTAGTACAGTGTTTTCAAGGTTCACCCATGTTGTGGCATGTATCATTACTTCATTTCTTTTAATTACTGAATAATATTCTGTTGTATGGATATACCACATTTAGTTTATCCATTCATCAGTTGATGGGCATTTGGGTTGTTTCCACATTTTGGATATCATGAATAATATTGCTATAAACACTTGTGTACACATTTTGTGTGAATATGTTTTTATTTCCCTTGGATATATATCTAGGAATGGGACTGCTGGATCATGTGGTGACTATATTTAACCATTTGAGGAACTTCCAGACTGTTTTCCAAAGTGACTCCTCAATTTTACAGTTTTATTAGCAATGTATGAGGGTTCTACTTTTTCCACATTCTCTCCAACACTTGTGATTGTCTGTCTTTTTTATTATACTCTTCCTAGTGGGTATAAAATGATATCTCACTGTGGTTTTGATTTCTATTTTCCTGATGGCTAATACGGCTGAACAGCTTTTCATGGGATTAATGACTGCTTCTGTATCTTTTTTGGAGAACTGTCTGTTCAGTTTCTTTGCATGTTTTAAAACTGGGATATTTGTCTTTTTATTGTTGTAATAGTTTTTTAAATATTATAGGTACAATTTTCTTATCAAATATAAGAGTTCCAAATGTTTTTCCCATTCTGTGGGGTGACTTTTCAATTTGTTGATGGCATCCTTTGGAACACAAAAGTTTTAAGTTTTGATGAAGTCCAATTTATTCATTTTATCTTTTGATGCTTGTGCTTTTCGTGTCATATCTAAGAAAATATTCCCTCATCTAAGGTCACAAAGATTTATGTCTATATTTTCTCCTGAAGTTCTCTAAAGTTCCTGAAATGAGTTTAATAATTTTTGCTCTTACATTTAGGACATTAGTCCATTTGGGTTAATTTTTGTATATGATGTAAGATAAGAATCCAACTTCATTATTTTGCATGTGCTATTCAGTTATCCCAGCACCATTTTTTGAATAGTCTTTGCACTCTTGCCTAAAATTAGTTGACTATAGATGTATGTGTTTATTTCTGGGCTCTCAGTTCTATTACATTAATTTATGTGTTTATCCCTATGCCACTATGTATTGTCTCAATTATTGTAACTTTTGAATAATCATCTTCCAAATCTTTATCAGTTTTGACATTACACATGATTTTTCTTTGGACTGTACTTAAAAGGTAGTTGGCACTACTATATCCTTAAGATTTGGCATTTTATGGTTAAAGGCAATAAAGTATAATGGTTATGGGCACAGGTGTTTAGAATCAGAGAGACATGGATTTGAAATGACTTTACTACTTCTTAGATGTGTAAACTTGTGTAATCCTTTCTGAGCTTCAGTTTCCCATCTTAAAATGGGAGCAGTAATACTTACATTAGTGGACTTTTGTGAGGATTAAATGAGCTAATATATATAAAGTACTCAATAAAGATGGGTTTTATTTTCTTGTGCAAAACGTTAATTTGCATTGCATGCTCACCATGTGTGTGCAATGATATTTTTAGATGTGCAGTGACAGTCTATTGACTTATACTTTAAGAAAATAGCAATACAATTTCAGGTATAGGGAACTCATTTTTCAATAAATATGAGGGGAAAAAAGAAGCCAAAAGAGGAGAAAAGTAAAGCAAAACTGCCTTTGGAAAAGTGTGGGGAGGAAGAGGCAGAAAGAATCCATGCACGGTCCTACTCCAGGAATTTAAGGAAACTTCTTTCTCCAATAATTCTTTTAAAATAGTTTAAATAGTTAGTCTGTCTGCAAAAGAGGCTTACAGCCTCTTTTGCAGACATGAAGGAATGTACTTTGAAACAACCTCTTGGAACCCCTTTTCAGAACTTGTTATTGAGTTAGGCCTCTATGAGAGAAAGCAGGGTAGGCTTCTATTTAACCTATTTTAGTCCTAGATCATAATTTCAGTTGTATTTTTAAACTTAAGTTTCAAAACCCCATAAATCTGTTAAAAAGAATAATAAGAACTCAGAGGACATAGGTTAACTATTTTCCAGCATGTAGCAATCCATCTACTAAACTCAGGCGGTAGCACTTTTACTGTATTGAAAAAGGTTCTGGGCTCCGTTTCTGTTGTATTTGGCAAAACATTTGTTGACAGTTTTCTTTTCCAAGTTACTCCTGGGAGGAAATTTCAGTGGCCTCATCCACAAGTAGCTCAATTAAAAAGAAAGCGTGCTGGGGGTTGTGAATAGTCAGCGATTCAACACGAGGTGGCAGTCTTGTCCCGGTGAGTGCTGTAGAGCACTACAGTAGACAAAGGATGCACAGTTTCAAAAGATGTGGTTGGTCTGAATGTCACTGGGGAGTCTGCCTGACACACTGAACAGTAACAGGGCACAGAGCCATAGTTGGGCTTGAAAAAACAGACTGGTACAACAGGGCAGGGGGCAAAATGTTGTATAGCAACAACCTAAGGAAAAGAAGAACTCGTGTCTGGACAGTGCTTCATAGTACACTTATCAGTTACCTTCATTATTTATTTTAATCTTTATAACAATCATCTTTTCAGTGTTGCTCCATACATATGCCTAAAACAAATATTAGATAATGGCGTTTTCATGTAGAGATAATGGCTTCCCATGGTTTTCAGGATAAAATGTGTCCCCTGCTTTGTGTCCCATTAATATTCACACTTTCTTCATTACTGAAATGTCTGAAGTTCCTGAAATTCATCCTGCGCTCCTGCATCTGCATTTCTGTGTATGATAGCATTCTACCTAGAACTTTCTTTGTGCTTTCATCTGCGAGTATGATTCCTACTCCTCCTTTCTGAGTCAATATAGATATCACCTCCTCCTGGAAGTCTTCCTTGACCACTGGGCAGGAATGTGAGGGTTTAAGTATATGTAAAGTGCCTAACAGTGTGCTAACAAATGTAATCTATTATTGTCACACAAATCTAATCATTTTAGTCTATTTATATACCAATCATTTTCATTTATTTATTCACAAATATTTGCTATTTTCTTGATCTACCTACAGGACTATTACGTTTTTATTGTTAGGTAATGACCAGAATGCTACTTAATATTTCCAGAGTGGAACATTCTCCTTCAAGCAAGTATAAGATGACATTTTCTGTTTTCAGTGTCCTTCCTGATTAATTGATTCAATAAACACTTTTTCAGTTCTTATGTACAAGTGCTGTTCTAAGCACTGGGAGCACAGGGTATAAAAATGGATAGCATAATGGAGAAACTTATCAAATAGTGATTCTTAATATTTTATTGTTCTTTAAAATTTCGAGATTAAATTGCATCATTGCTATGGGGAAATCTGGTAATAATAATGTTTTCTTCTGTATTATAACTGATACATTGTTGTCTGATATTTTCTAACTACAGTTTAAATGAATAATTCCCAAATACATTGACCCTTGCACACAGTAAATCTTTTACCTCTCCTTGCTAATTAGCACTGCCTCAAAAGATCTTCTTGATATCCATTATTATATCTTTGGATTAAAAAACAAACAAACAAAAAACTGCTAGAGGACCCTGATGTTAACCACAAAATGTGTCCCTTTTCAAGATCTTATGCATAATTGTGAATTTAGGTCTTTTTGAATAGTCAGAGTCCTGGTAAGAATTAGAAGGAACCTCAAAATAGGCAATTTGAGAAGAGGACTGCTTATAAACGTGTGGGCAGGGTTTAGAAAAGCCAACTATTCCAGAGCTAGCAAAATGGGGAGGTAGTACTTCTCCTGGGCCCCAAGAAGCAAGGGGAGGGAGATGATCCTGGAACTCAGAGAGGGTACCTGGATGGGGAGGACTGCCTGACCAGACCTGAAGCATTCCTCAGAGAGCTGCAGACAGTCCATGGTGACCAGCCAGCAGGGACCCTGGGAAATTACTCAGTTCTCACATTATTTTCCTACCAACTCCAACTGGCCACTAGGGCTTCCCATTGACAGAGCTCCCTGGAATCTAGATGGCAAGGGAGTCAGTTGATAGAGTCCATGAAGGTCAGTCTCGCGTGATAGTGATCAGGGTGGGGTAGGCCATAGTGTGGACGTGGAGAAGCAAGTAGAAAAAACTCAGCACAGGCCTTCACTTGTCCATAACCTAGGAGGCATAGTGATTCATTTGTTATTTGTTATTATTTTTTTTACTCAAAGGAATGTGAACTTATTTCTATACTTTTTGTCATGTCTACAAGTCAATCCCCATTTTCATGAAAGAATATTCTCACTTCCTACTTTTTCCAACCCAAGTTCCTTCAGTCAATGTTTTCTAAATCCTTGGAGCAGTTTCTGGGGGCACAGAAATAAAGATACAGCATTTAACCTCAAGGATCACACCATTGGAGTGGGGGAAATAAAAGAAATAAACCATCACCCAATGGAGTACTGTAAGTACAATGAATTAGAAGAAAGGACAGGGAAAATGGTAGCATACAGACAGTGTGGCTACCCCAGATGATAGGTTGTCTGGGAAGGCTTCCTGGAGGAGGAGATTTCAATGGACTGCTTGATAAAGTTTAATTATTTACTTTCCCCTTCTTTCATATCGATTTAACTCTTATTTAACCCTTCAAAGATCTATAGTAAATTATGTTTCTATGAGTTTTCTTTTCTTTGCTTCTTTTCTAATTTCACCTTCCTAATTTTTAAAAATTCGTGTGTGTGTATCTTTTTAAAGTTGTTTTTAAAATGAGATATAATTTATATATAACATTATATTAGTTTCAGATGTATAACATAATGATTTGATGTTTATATATATTGCAAAATGATTAACACAATAAGTCTAGTTAATATCTATCACTACATATATAATTACAAAATGTTTTTTCTTGTGGTGAGAACTGTTAAGATCTATTCTCTTAGCAACTTTCAATTAAACAATATAGTCTTATTAACTATAGTCACTGTGTTGTACATTGTATCCCCATGACTTATTTATTTTATAGGTGGAAGCTTGTGCTTTTTAACCCTCTTCTCCCATTCTCCACTGCCCTCCCTGCCGGCCACCTTTGGAAACTCCCAATCTGTTCTTTATACCCATGAGCCTGGTTTTGTTGTTTTTTTCTTGTTTTTATTTTTGGTTGGTGGTTTTGTTTGTTTGTTTGTTTGTTTGTTTTTAGATTCCACAAATAAATAAGATCATATATTAGTCTTTCACTTAGCATAATACCCTCAAGGTCCATTCATGTCACAAATGGCAAGACTGTCTTCTTCTTCTTCTTCTTTTTTTTTTTTTAAAGGTTTTTATTGGAGAATTGGGGGAGGTAACATCATTGGGGAATCAGGGAAGGGAACAGACAAGTTGTTGTCCTTTGGTTCTTCAGTTTAGTTGTGGAGGACATCGCTTTACTGGCTCAAGTTGGTATTGTGATCATTGCACTCTTCCTGGCTGAGGCAGATCGGTCACCAGCCATTGGATGGCCACTCACAGGGGCTCACAGCAGCCCACGTCGGATGCTGGCCACTCACAGTAGCTTACGGCAGCCCACTGCAGTCCTAATGCAGTCTACATCATCCCCGGTGACTCAGGGCAGCCCAGCTTCAGGTGGAGCTGTAATTCACCATCTTAGCTGTAGAGGGCGCAGCATCACTGGCCCATATGGGATCCAAACCAGTGGCCCTGCTGCTCAGAGCTTGCGCTTCCAAACCAGCTCTTAACGAATGAGCCACTGGGCCAGCCCCAAGACTCTCTTCTTTTTCATGGCTGAATAATATTCCATTGTATAATATATACCACATTTTCTTTATCCATTCATCTGTTGATGGACACTTAGGTTGCTTCTATATCTTGGCTATTGTAAATAATGCTGCAATGCACATGGGGGTGCAGATATCCTTTTGAGTTAGTGTTTTTATTTTCATCACATAAATACCTAAAAGTGGAATTGCTAAATCATATGGTAGTTCGATTTTTAATTTCTTAAGGAGCTTCCATACTGGTTTTCATAGTGAATGCACCAGTTTACATTCCTACCAACAGTGGACAAGGATTTTTTTTCTTCACACTTTTGACAGCACTTGTTATGTCTTATTTTTTTTGTTAACAGGCATTCTAACACGTGTGAAGTGATATCTCATTGAAGTTTGGATTTGCATTTCTTTGATGATTAGTGATGTTGAGCACCATTACATGTATCCATTGGCCATCTGTATGTCTTTTTGAAAAAAATGTCTATTTATATTTTCTGCCTATTTAAAAATTAGATTATTTGTTTTTGTGCTATTGAGTTGTATGAGTTCTTTATATATTTTGGGTATCAACCCTTTATCAGATATATGATTTACTAATATTTTCTCTTATTCTGTAGGTTGTCCTTTCATTTTATTGATGGTTTCTTTTGTTGTGCAGAAGCTTTTTTGTTTGATGTAGACTCACTTGTTTATTTTTGCTATTGTTGTCTTTATAATCAGTGTCAAATCCCCTCCCCCCCAAAACAACAACAAAAAAACTCATTGCAAAAACCTATGTCAAAGAGCTTACCCTTTATGTTTTCATCTAGGGGTTTTATGCTTTCAGGTCATGTGTTCAAGTCTTTAATCCATTTTGAGTTATTATTATTACTTTTTTAATGTGGTATAAGATAGTGGTCTAGTTTCTTTTTCTTTTCTTTCTTTTTTCTTCTTTTTTTGCATGTGGCTGTCCAGGTTTCCCAACACCATTTATTGAAGAGACTGTTCTTTCCCCATTGTATATTCTTGGTTCCTTTGTCATAAATTAATTGACCATATGTGTGTATGGGTTTATTTCTGTGCCCTCTATTCTGTTTCATTGATATATGTGTCTGTTATCCCAATACCATACTGTTTGATTCCTATAACTTTGTAATACAGTTTGAAATCAGGAAGTATGATACCTCCAGCTTTGTTCTCTTTTCTCAGAGTACTTTAGCTATTCAGGATCTTTTGTGACTCCATATAAATTTTAGAATTTTTTATTCTATTTCTGTAAAAAATACCATTGGAATTTTGATAGGGATTGCATCGAATATGTAGACAGCTTTGGGTAATATGGACATTTTAATAATATATATTCCTCCAATTTATTAGCACAGAATATGTTTTCATTTATTTGTATCTTCTTCAATTTATTTCACTATTGTCATAGTTTTCAGTGTACATATCTTTCACCTCCTTGGTTAAATTTATTCCTATAACTTTAGTTTTTTGATACAATTGTAAATGGGATTGTTTTCTTAAATTATCTTTCTGATAGTTCATTATTAGTGTATAGAAACACAACAAATTTTTGCATACCAATTCATGTATATTGAATTTTACTGATTTTTTTTCACCTTGTTAATGCTTAATTATGCTTTACTAGTGGCTTAAAATGAATATCAACAATTCGTATTTCATAAATTGCTGGACCAATCTCTGGAACTATTTTTATCATTCTGTATTTGGAGTGACCATTGTGATCTTATATTTTTACTGATACTTTGGAAAACTTTAGTGTTTTGGGCATTATTTAATTAGGAACTGAGTTAAAAACATTCTATGTGGTGATATTTAGTTATGCAAGTACTCAAGGAACTAGAGTGACTAGGAGAACCCTATCTGCATAAGACATGTTTGTGCATTAGTTAACTTTTAATAGTCTCACGAACCACCATGAACATAAATTTTTGGGCACATCTTTAAATCCTGTTTTAGGATAAACTACAAAGTGTGGATCACCATGTCAAATGGTATGAACATTTTTATGGCTCTTGATATGTATTGCCACATTGCCTTCAGAAAGAGTTTCCACTATTATATATACAAATGTCACAGCTTTCACTGTCACTAGGAATAGTATATTTTTGACATATTCTAATTTTTGCTTGTTGCTTTCTGTTAGCTGGCTGTCATGTCAGCTTCACTCTAACAATGGCCTTTTACCCCGGCAACAGCCATTCGTTCCAGTTGTCACTTTTACATATTTCCAGAACTAGTCTTATTGTGCTGCCTTAGAAATATGAGCAGCTGTAGTCAGACCCTTTCCTCCAACGTCTGGGTCCCTGCTTCCACCAAAATTAATTATACTGTTCTTTTATTTTGTGCATGTTTGAAGTTTACTATCATATGTTCTGATAATCTCACATTTCCCTTTGTTTTTAGTCCATTTTCCAAAGGCATTAGAGTTTTTGTAATTTGTAAGAGCCAAATCATTTGGTCTGTCATGCCTGGAGGCAGAAATCCCCACTATTATAATTTTTTTCACCTCTGTGGTAACTTTGGTTATGTGCTCTTTTTTTTAAATTAAAACAGGATCAAATATATGGTGATGGAAGGAGAACTGACTCTGGGTGGTGAACACACAATGTGATATATAGATGATGTTATAGAATTATACACCTGAAACCTATGTAACTTTACTAATCATTGTCACCCCAATAAACTTTAATAAAAAAAGTTTCTCATGCTTTCTCTTTTATTTTCTTGATCGATTGTGCCAGGTTTTAAAAATTTTGTTAATATTTTTAAAGAATCGTGTTTTGTACGTAATAAATTTCTCTGTCTAATCTTTGCTATTTCACCAACTTCTGCTTTTATCCACATTGCTTTTTTTTCATATATATTAGTCCTCCTCCTGCCTTCTAATTTCCTTTTGAAAACCCCTGACAGATATTAACAGGAATTAGCTTATAAAGGAAAAAAATGTAATTTTCGAAGACCTATTTCCAGCTTTACAAAATACAGAAAAGAAGAATGGGTTTGGACCTGAGAGACAAGCACTTACTTAAGAACCAACTAATATGGTCCAAATAATAATGTATTTTGGGAATTTAACTTCTATTTTCCAGGAGAGAAAAATACAAAATTTATTTTCTCTCCTTCTCTCTCCTCTTCTCTCTCCTCCTCCTTCTTTTTTTTTTTTAAAGATTTTTATTAGGGAATTGGGGGATGGGAACAGTGCTGGGGAATTGGGGAAGGGGAACAGACAAGTTGCTGTCCTTTTGTTCTTCAGTCTAGTTGTGGAGGATGTT
>NW_017731789.1:1064592-1100304 GCF_001890085.2 Hipposideros armiger
TTCAGCATCTTAGCTGTGGAGGGCAGTGTCACTGGCCCTCATATGTGGGATCCGAACGAGGGCCCTCTGGCGTTCCAAGCCAGTTCTTAACCATCGCGCCACTCGGCCGGTCCGCCTCCTTCTTCTTTTATTATGGCTTTAGGTACAGATAAAATAATGGTTATATATAGAAAACTGGAAATATTATGCTATGCAAGGCTTCCTCAGTATACATTGCATTCTTTTTTAAAATTGTGTTTCATTTTTTTCTTACTAAATTTTATTTCATTTTTGTCTTACTGACATTGGTTAGTAAATTTATATAGGTTTCAAGTGTACAGCTCTGTAACACATCATCTACATATCACATTGTGTGTTCACCACTCAGAGTCAGTTCTTCTTCCATCACCATATATTCGACTCCTTTTTCCCTCTTCTATCGTCTCTCCTTCCCTTTTCCCCTCTGGTAACCACCAAACTATTGTTTGCATCTATGAGTTTTTGTTTCTTTCTTTGTTTGTCTTGCTCCTTTGCTGTTTTCAGTTTGATATTCCACATATGAGTGAAGTCATATAGTTCTCGACTTTTTCTGCCTGACTTATTTTGCTTAGCCTGATAATCTCAAGATCTATCCACATTGTTGCAAATGGCAGTATTTCACCTTTTCTTATGGCCGAGTAATATTCCACTGTATATTTGTACCACATCATCTTTATCCAGTTGTCTATCAAAGGGCACTTTGGTTGTTTCTATGTTTTGGCTACCATGAATAATGCTGCAATGAACACAGGCATACATATATCTTTATAGATAAATGTTTTCAGATTTTTTTGGTAGATAGATACTCAGGGGAGGGATTTCTGGGTTGTAATACATTGCATTCTTGAAATACTGCATTTGCTGCAAGACTTAATGAATTGCTCTTATACTAACAGCCTGGGTAATGCTAAGAACCAGGTGCTTAAGTTAGATGTGGGTCCAAATCCTGGTTTATTTTCTAGCTAGGTCTATGGTCTTGGGTAAATTACCTAATTCTCCAAGCTCAATTTCCTTATTTGCTTTGAGGGTTAAATAAAATAATACCTGTAAAAGTTGGTGCTTGGCACTGATTAGTACTCAGTAAATGCTAGCTTTTTATCATAATTACACATATCCTACTGCTATGAAATATATTTTTTCTCATATAAAACACTGTAGAAATGCCTATCATCTATTAATGCCCTGAAGTCCAAAGGTAGAAGAACTTAATGTTCAAAAGCTACCATGGCCATGGAGTGAACATTACACGAAAAAACAAATATTTGGATAAACATCAAGAAAGCCAGAGGTGTTTGAAATATTTGCTGGCTGACAAAGTAATTTGAGTTGCTTAATGGTACACAAAGGCAGTGCAAAAACAGTCTCTTTAGATGTGTAATATCTTCACCTTTAGGTTTTTTTTTTTAGGTACCTAAAAATTAGGGAAACAGGATTTTTTTTTATAAGTGTATGAGTTATACTCACCATGAGGGATTTTTTATTTCTAAAAATCAAAGGAAAAAATTTTTACAGTATTTTTGTCTTCTTTATGAATTGCATTACTTGTGAATTTCTTGCCTTATAATTTATGTACCACTTGAAATGTATTAGACATTTAAATAATTGTCTGCAAGAAGTAGCAGAAATTCCCCTGGACTCTTGGCCCATATCGAAACTAGGTAGCCTTAATTCAATTTCATTCCACAAATATAATCTGAGCACCTAAAACAGGCCAAAGAACTTTGCAAACAGGAACGGCCTCCATGAATCGAAAGGCTCATGTATTGCTGGAAAAAGACAGCAGAGCACACCAATTTAAACCACCAATGAGATTATCATTTTAGTGAAAGAATGACAGCAGTGTCCTAGATGTCTGCCTCGGTTCTGAAACAAAACTAATTGTTAATCTGGTTACAATGGCAACAACATCTGATTTTTTATAATACTCAGAGTGACTTAAGAAAAACTTCGAGGCATTATTATTATTATTTTTACAAAAGATTAGTTATCTGAATACATAGATTTTATAAAATTAATTTGCAAATCCTTAGGAAGGGATTATCTGGACAAACATAATTTACAAATAGATAATGTATACTTTTTTTTGGTTAATTAAAACTAATGTTTCTGAAAAATTCCATGCCTTTTTTTTTTTTTTGAGTACTCTGTGGCATTTTCCAACTTGTTTTCTTTTTTCTCCTTACCACTTCATCACTAAACTTACTGTTTTTTTCCCCCTCAAATTCTGATTTCCATTAAGCTTGTTGGATGGTTGCTAATTGGACACTTTCAAGAATTATCGTTTCAGTTGTCTTTGGATTGTGATTCACAACAAACAGTGTTAAAATAACACTAATACTCTAACTTTGTCTGCCTCCCCGAACAGTGGTGTGAGAGAGGCTGATGATAATCTATCTTCAGGTTTTACAAATGCTTACTGAGGTGTAGGTAGGTTATGAAACTCATCAAATTGCAGAGCAATTTGCAGAAGAACAGAGATTAAAACTCAAGTTTTCTAATTCTCTGTTCAATTCATTTTGTATACTCAACAGAATTTTTTCCTCATTTGAATAGTGTTATAGAGCCTTACCACATACCCTAGAGAGCAAATAAGATATTTAAGTATTCTAAAGTGTTTGGTCTTGCTGTCAAAATATATTTGCATCATTTATCTTTTGAAAATTTTCATGGGGTGTGTTTAATAGCAGCAAGATTGCTTTAACTTTGTTTTAAGAAGCCATTTGGAGCTCTTGGTATACATTGTGTAATGGTAAACACTGGAAATCATTTGAAATTTGGCGAGACACCAGGTGAAATGGAAAAGCAAACGGATTAGGAAATTTCATTAAGAAAGTCCTTGGAATCTATATTTTTTCTACTTTTAAAATAATATTTCTCTCTAGAAGTGCTATAGCTACACTATAGAATATCTGGAAACTCCAGTGGGAAAAAAAATTCTGCTTCAATTCTAGCAATGTAGTCACATCACTATTTAGCTTTCTAGTTTACACTCTCTCCCCATATATCTATTTTTAAAAAAATATAATTATACTCACAGTTCACATATAATTTCCATTTTTACTTTCTTTTAGTCAGCATCATAACATCATGAGCATTGTACTTTCAAATGAGAAAATTCAAAAGGAAAAGTTAAATTTTAAATACTGTTGTTTAATGTGAGTCAATTAAAAATTGATCACTGAAAAGGTGATATTTTTAATATGAAAGACCTTTAAGTGAAAGTTGTGAAACCAAATTGAGAAAATATTTATAAAATAGCATTTATTGTTAAAAATGAAACAAAAAATATATTTTATGTAAAGCACTTAACAATGAAACCATGAGTCTTTTATTTTAGTGGTTCTCCAGTTTTCCAGGAGAGTTTTTTTTTCTTGTGCATTTCCATGCTCAAAATTTTCTTCTTAATTAGCATAAGGTACCTAACTGCTACTTTTGGGGAGTTGTAGAATTTTGACTTATAGACGGAATGTAAAAAGAAATAAAAATGACATGCTATCTGGGTTTTGCTTTAAAATTGTCCAGAAGAAAAAGATGAGTAATGGATGAACAACATCACAAAATGTTGGTATTTTATGAACCTTGGTGATTACACTATTCTCCTACTATGTAATTTTGCAAATTTTAGATACAAAGTAAAACCAAAATAGAGTGATATAAATTTTGTCTGCTAAAAAAAAAATTCTTATAACAGCTTTGGAATCTAGGTTTTGTGGAGAAAAAAAAAACCAAAAGTTTTCCAAATTGCTTAGTTCCCATTAATATTAAGAATAAGAATGGTATCTGAGGGACTTGGACCATAGAGTTTCTTCCCAGCTTTGTAATGGCACTGCCTCCTCTAATGATGATGCCTAGTCCACAGAGCCTGCTATTTTAGGGCTGAAGAGGGATTTGAAGAAAGAGGAAAGCTGAGATTTGCCTTTTCTATCCTCTGGAGGTCATGGGAAGTAGACAGAGCAAACGAGCTATGAGATAAAGATGTCCTGCCATCCCCTCTCTAGGCTGAAATCCTGGTAGGGAGAAGTGTTAGATAAGTTGAGGGCATGTGTGCATTTATTTTGGTGAATGGGTGTTGAGAACACATGGGTTTTTGCCCCATTCCTCTGGTCTGCAGCATGTCCATCACTCTGCAGGGAGGGCCAGCCCCACCACGGGGCAGCCCTAACAGAGTAAAATGTGGAGCAGTGTGGATAGGCAGAGATACAATATGCTTTACACTCCTGTTGCTTCCTCTTACTCTTCCTTCTGTGTCTCCCTCACTCTTACAAGCTGTAGACTCAGGGACACACAGCAAAGTGTCCAGAGATGGGTCCTTACCAACTACTCTTCAGGGGCAGTGCATATATGAGGACAAGTACAAGTGCAGACCTCTCGCCTCCCCCAATGCCATGAGAATATATGAACCTTCTCCATTCTTACAGCTTAATGCCTTCAGGGAAAGATGCTGCGGATGGGGGCAACTTGAAAGTGTAAACATTTAAATAAAATAAAACAAAACAAAAATGACTGAGTTACACAGCAGGTTATTTAAAGTAGGTGAGATAAATATACTTTTATAGACTGAATTATTTCCCCCACCGAAATTCTAACGTTGAAGCCATAACCCTCAATGCACTCGTATTTGCAGATTGGACTTTTGGGAGGTAATTGAGTTTAACTGAAGTCATGATGGTGGGACCCTCATAACTGGATTAGTGCCCTTAGAAGAAGAGACACCAGAGTGTCTCTCTCTCTCTCTCTCTCTCTCTCTCTCTCTCTCTCTCTCTCTCTCTCTCTCTCTCCCTCTCTCCCATAAAAACAGCAAGAAGGTGACAATCTNCTCTCTCTCTCTCTCTCTCTCTCTCCCTCTCTCCCATAAAAACAGCAAGAAGGTGACAATCTGCAAGCTAGAAAGATACTGCTTAACAGAACCTGACCATGCTGGAGCCCTATCTTGTACTTCCAGTCCCCCAAACTATGTGAAAATAGATTTATTCTATAAGCCACCCAATCTATGGTGTTCTGTTATGGCAGCCTGAACTGACTAACACAGATACTATAATTCAAAAGTTAAAAATGTATCCCTTGTGGGACGACCAGTGGCTCAGTTGGTTAAGAGCTCGCTCAAGAGTGTGAGCTCTGAGCAACAGCGGTTCGAGTCCTGGCCTGAGCTGAGCTGCCAACAGGTGGCAGGATGGCTCAGCTAAAAAAAAAAAAAATGTATCCCTTTCCCTACTACTCAGTGGGGAAAAGTACTTATGACACTTATGGAAAACAAAAAAAGCTATATACTTCTGTCATATATCTGAGAATAGTGAGAATAATTTTTTAATGCCACTACAGTAACATAAACATGTGGTAATTATTCCAAACAATGCAAAATAGTTTAACAAACAAGTAAGCTATTCTCTAATCTAGCTTCTTGGGTTCCATTCCACTACCTCAAAATTATTGTTTTTCCAGAAATATTCTCTTTTTATGTAAGTATGTGTATCTGTGGGAGAGATTGCCAGTTCTTCATCAATATCCAACTCTCCCTTCTTTCTTTAATAATAGACTCTCAAATTGAGCTGGGCACATCTAGCTAATAAGTGCATTTCCAGCCTACCTTGGGACAAAGTTTGCATGTGCGATGAAGTTCTTGCTAACAGGATGTGAATAAAAGATGACGTATGCCTTTTTTTATTATTAGTTGTTTTTTTTTCTGGAATTTACCATTTAATATTTTTGAACTGCAATTGACTGTATGTAACTGAAACTGCAGAAAGCAAAACCATGGATAAGGGGGGACAAGAAGAGGAATGTTAGAAGAGGGTAAAGGGAGTCAAATATAAGGTGATGGAAGGAGAACTGACTCTGGGTGGTGAACACACAATGTGATGCATAGATGATATAGAATTATACACCTGAAACCTATGTAATTTTACTAACCATTGTCAGCCTAATAAATTTAATTAAAATAAATAAGACACCCCCCCAAAAAAAACCCACAAAACCTCCCAACCAGTAGACAAATATACCTTTCTGTGAAGAGTATGCCCTTGTCTGACTTTGGAGAAGCATTTAAGATTATTTTAAAAGTAGAAACCATTTCAGTTTACTTTTTTTTCCCCCTCCTGGGAACATTCACATTTATTTTAAAATTTATTTTTAATTATAATAGACATACAATATTATATCAGTTTCAGGTGTACACCATTGCTGGGTATGTCTTTAAAAGGAATAAGCCTATTTTCCCCAGCTCTCTCCCTCCTTCCCACTAGCTGGGAGATGGAAATAGTGGAAGATCTACCTTGAGTCCAGTGTTGGGTGACATCATGTCAAGGATGCCTTGTCAGTCCTAGACTGCTTATATCTGGATGTTACTTTACAAAGAAATAAAGTTTGTATCTTATTTAAGCCATCGTATTTTGAGGTATTATTGTAATGGAAGATTAGCATCCTAAATAATATTATACATATACAGAGGGTGCCAAAAAATGTATGCACAATTTAAGATAACATCTCCGGTATATACTTAAAAAAACACACAGAAAAACAATCAGAAGCACACTGTAACACTGTTTTATATCTTTTTTTACTTTTTAAAATCATTATTATGCTTTAAAAATCTTTTCAGATTTTTTTCTGATTCTTAGTCTATCCATTATTTCTAGAAAAATTCTACACATCCTATTTACTCATTCAGTAAATGTTTATTGGGAGCCTATGATGTGTTGCACCTTTAAGTACCTGCTGTGACACTACATGGGGGTAAGCTAGGGATTAAAGTCCCTAGAAATAATCTTCATTCAATGAAGGATAAAGTTAGTGACACTTCTGAAGTGTGTTTTACACAATCTCTCAGGGGGTCTGTAGTGGGATTAAGCTCTCGTTGTCCCCAGTAGTAACCCACCTGTCAACACATCTGCTCTTCCTGGTCTTACTTTCCCATTTCCTTACTCTGCATTTAAGGACCACCTCCCAAATAAACTCTTTGCATCCAGCCCTGGTCTCAGAGTCTGTGGATCCATCCTTCACCCTGTTGCTTTGGCCAAAACTCTTGTTTTCTTTGATCCCTCTCCTTGCCTGATATGCCACATCAAATTCATCAATCATTAAATCATGTTGGTTCTAATTCAAAAAAATATCTTTAATTTGATAGTTTCTCACTACTTCCACCATTCTTCTGGATCTTCCCCTAAACAACTGCAAAAACCCCCCTAACTATTCTCCCTTTCTCCTATGTTCCCGCTCTACTATGTGCTACTCATATGTAACAACCAGATGGAAGTGATATGTTTATTACTCCCTTTTATAGATGAGAAAACTGGGGCTGAAATGGTTAAGAAACTCTTTCAAGGTAACACAGCTAGTAAATAGTAAAAATACCTTGATCCTCTTCTAGAGTATCCTCCGCTCTCCCACTCCCCCCTGCCCCCGGCCCTGACCCAGTGTACTTACACTGTTTCATTTTTGTGTCCATTGTGCCTATCTCTGTTGGGGTAGCAACCGACACACAGTAGGCACCTAATAAATATTTGTTGAATTAATTAATGAATAACACCTGGCACATAGTGGATAGTCAGTAAATGTTTTTTATATGAGTGTCTTAAAATATAAGCTCCCCAGATTTTAAAGGAACGATTTTAGTACACATCTTATTCACATAGAACCTCATCAAAATAAAAAAAAAATTTAATGGCCTATAGGATGGCTATGATTGGTGTACTTACCTCTTTCACTTTCCCTCCTTCTACTCTCCCTCCCTCTTGGTCACTGTTTCAGACATACTGATTTTGATAATGTTCCTCCAACACATCAGGTGTGCTTCTGTCTCAGGGCCTTTGCACTAATTGTTCCCTTTGCCTTCAACACTTTTTCCCCAGGTGTCTATGTGGCAGTTACCTTATCTCAAATCTTTGCTAAAATATCACATTCTCAATGAGGTTTATTCTGTTTTATTTAAAGACCAATCTATGTTGCCTGTACTCCAAATCTCCCTTAACCTCCTCTATTTTTAACATCTCTGAAGTATTGCAGAACTTACTTATCTATTATGCTAATATTGTCTGTCTACCAGTACTAGAATGTAAATTCCATGATGGTAA
Organism: Hipposideros armiger; assembly: GCF_001890085.2. Classification (NCBI taxonomy): domain Eukaryota; kingdom Metazoa; phylum Chordata; class Mammalia; order Chiroptera; family Hipposideridae; genus Hipposideros; species Hipposideros armiger. Next base: position 1,072,677 of record NW_017731789.1, read on the forward strand.
GAGTGTTTGTTTTTTTCTTAATAGGCAATTAATATGTGTTGAATGAATGAATGAATGAATGAATAGACTGAAGTTGTGAAATAAACCAAGAAAGGTATTTCCTTTGTGTATATTGAGAATTTGTGTTTACAGAGCTCAGTTTATTAAGACCACATGTGAATACTTGCTTATTTATAAATAGATGCCATATATTTAAAAATATTGAAATACGTTATACCAAATTTGGAAGAACTTTAAGACTCTTAAAAAGAAATGAGACTATTATTTGTGACTTGATTATCACAGCTAACCCTTACATGAATAAGTTCTTTCTGTCCATCCATGATTATTAAAATCGAGATCTTGAAATCAGAAAATTCACAAAAACTCTCTTTATTCTATTGGTTATTTCCTTATTTCAAGGTAGAAGTAACTTAATATTTGCAAGACCACGCTTCACCCCACAAATTTCTCAAGTTTGATTTTTTTTAAAGATTTTTTTATTGGGGAATTGGGGGAGGAGAACAGTTCTGGGGAATTGGGGGGAAGGAGAACAGGCAAGTTGCTGTCCTTTTTGTTCTTCAGTCTCGTTGTGGAGGATGTTGCTTCACTGGCCCATGTTTGTATTATCTTTGCACTCTTCGTGGGTTAGGCAGATTGGTTGCCGGCCTCTGGACGGCCGCTCACAGCGGCTCTTGGCAGCTCACACTGGCTGCCAGCCACTCACGATAGCTTATGGCAGCCCACTGCAGCAGGGGCTGCAGCCTACACCGTCACCGGCGACTCACAGCAGCCCAGCTCCAGCTCGAGCTGTTCACCATCTTAGCTGTAGAGGGCAGTGTCACTGGCCCTCATATATGGGATCCGAACCAGGGCCCTGCTGCTCAGAGCTGGTGTCCCAAGCCAGCGCTTAACCAATGTGCCACTTGGCCGGCCCTCAAGTTTGATTTTTAACCATTCTACATAACTCTGTGAATTTTGTTAATGCTAAAATGGTCCTAGTTAGATAATAAGGGAACTATAAATTTATTTTGAACCTGTTTTTTGTCATGAGTAATTGACCTAGGCTAGCATTTTTCAAATGTTTCTAGCACCAACTTGTGAATATAATGAATTGTGTATATTAGAATCCTAGTATATACACACAGATGAAAGCAGTTTTCTTTTACTATAAATTTATTTTATAGATTCAAATTAAAATATTTAATAATATGAAGCTAATCAACAAGAACAATAAGGCTGTTTTGATTAAATATAATCCTGAGTAATTAGAGACCATGGATGTTGGTTGCAGTGTTTTTTCAGCTTCTTTCTCAACTTATTTCTGCAAGATTTCAAAAAAAATAGTTGCAAGAATCTGGAATGACATCACCAAGATAGTGAGATAGGAGGTTTTTGTGTTTCCCATGGATACACTGAATATAAAACCACACATGGGTCAATTCCCTCTGAGAGATATCCGGAAACTAGTTGAGTGACCTGTACACATCGGTAGACTGTGAAAATACCTACATCAAAATTGGTAGGAAAGGCAGAGACACACTTTCACCATCAACCCCACTCCCTGGCACAATCATGAGGGAATTTCCAGCTTCCAGTTTCTCCCTGAGGAGTGAAGGATTTGGACCACACATCTAAGACCGAACGTTTAGGGCTGCCACTCAAGAGATGGATGGGCCCCCAAATCAACTACCCTTAGAGCTAATGGGGCTTACATTCTGAGTCCCACAGGATCATAGCAAACAAAAAAAGCAGTTGTTAAGTGGGCATGTGAGCATTTCCAATGACGAACCCTCATTCTTGGCCCTGCTCATTGCAGAAGAAACAGGAAAAAACCCATCTCCCATTTTTTTTCCCTAGAAGAGATTTGTCAGCATATTTTCCAGCTCTGCCTGAGAGTCTGGCTTCTAATGAGCTTGCATCTAGGTGCTGACTGGGATTTTCCTGGGAGTCTGAAGAAGCAGGTAGACACTTATTCTACCTTCTGCTTTCAGCTCACTTCAATAATAAAACCAAGTTGCCAGTTTCTCCCTGGAAGGTGTATGTTCACACATCTAATGCATGAACTTTTATGGCTGCCATAAGAGGGAAGGCCCCCCAAATCACTTAGCTCTGATAGACAATGGGGCTTGGAATTCATGAATCCCATAAGATCTTTGCAAAGAAAGAGGCAGTTGTTAAGTGGGTGTGCAAGCTTTCTTTGTGAGGTCACATTCATGGATGGGAAGAATTAGTATTGTTAAAATGTCCATACTCTCTAAAACAGCCTACAAATTCAATGCAATTCCTATCAAAATTTCAATAGCATTTTTTTTACAGAAATAAAAGACAACAGGTGGCTGGATGGCTCAGCTAAAAAAAAAAAAAAGAAAGAAATTAAACATAGAGCTATCATATGATCCAGTAATCACACTTCAGAGTATATATGCAAAGGAAACAAAATCACAATCTTGAATAGATATCTATACTTTCATGTTTATTGCAACATTTACAATAGTCAAGACATAGAAATAAACTTAGTGTCCATCAACAGATGAATCGATAAGGAAAATGTGAGATATATATATATATATATATATATATATATATATACACATACACATATATATATTTCATTGTATGTATGTATATATAATGCATACTTTATATATTATATATAATAAATATATATTATATGTGTGTATATATATTATACATATAGTGTATGTATAATACATATACACATATATACAATGAAATATGCATACAGTGGAATGTTATTCAGCCTTAAAAAAGAATGCAATTCTGCCATTTGCAACAACATGGATAAACTTTGAGGGCACTTATACTAAGTGAGATGAACCAGATAGAGGAAGACAAATACTTTCTGGTATTGCTTACAGGTAGAATTGTAAAAAAAAAAAAAAAAAAAAGTTGAATAGATAAAAACAGAGAGTAGAATGGTGGTTATCAGCGTTTGGTGGGAAGGGGAGAGGTTGGTAAAAGGTATACTTTTAGTTATAAAATGAATAAGTTCTGCGTATATAATGTATAGCATGATAATTATAATAAAGCTAATAGTTGATAACACTTATTATGTAATTGAAATTTGCTAAGAGAGTAAATCTTAAGCATTCTCACCAAAAAAGAACAAAAGGTAACGGTGTGAGGTGATGGAGTGTAATTAACTTTTTTGTGGAATAATTTTGTATACGTTGAATTTGTTTGTATATATGTATACATATATCAAATCATCATGTTGTACACTTTAAATATGCTACAATTTTATTTGTCAATTATACCTCATAAAGCTGGAAAAATAGTTCAAATTAGTTTAAATTTTTACAAAGGCATAAATAAGTATTTAATAAAAAGTATGTATTTTATAACTCTTCAATAGTCACCTAGCTCCTTTCCCAGAAGTCAACCAGTGTTACCATTTTCTTGCGTATTCTTCCAGATTGTTTGAATCAATCCAGATTGTTTTATCATGAATTAGTCAATACTTATGTATATTCCTCCTGACATACCCTTTTTAAAAACCTAAGTTGTAGCATATTATACACTCTGTTCTTATTTTACTTTATTATACATTTTGCTTTTTCCCCTAAACAATATACCTTAGAGATTGTTTCATATGTGTTTATAAGGGCATGTTTCTTTCCTTGTACGGGGGATAGTATTCCACTGAATTGATGCACTATTGCATTTAGATGAGGGAGATCACTTTAAAATCAGGATTAAGTCATTCTTAGTGTGAAAATGTTGTTGAAAGAATATAATTTACTAAAAGATGTACTATTACCCCATTGAATATAAACACATAAAAGATTGAGACCTGGGCCGGCCGAGTGGCTCAGTTGGTTAAGAGCTCGCTCAAGAGTTTGAGCTCTGAGCAACAGCGGTTCGAGTCCAGCCCGAGCTGAGCAGCCNTTTGAGCTCTGAGCAACAGCGGTTCGAGTCCAGCCCGAGCTGAGCAGCCACTGAGCTGCCATCAGGTAGCAGGATGGCTCAGCTAAAAAAAAAAAAAAAAGATTGAGACCTGCTTCCCTAGAATGGTAATATGATCACATATGAGTTATTTTGGTTCAAATTCATCCAGTGGCTTCAGAATGGCAAATGATACTGGTTATTTCTCATTTATATTCTCTTCTTGAAGGCCAGATATTTTTAAATCCTATTCAATATCAAACTTAGAAGTAATTAAAAGTCAAAGAAAATTCTGTGCCACTGAGAAAAGGAGATTCATATAAGAAAGAAAAAGAAAGTTAGTAACTCTTGTAGCTTGTCTGGAATTAAATGCCTATTAAAGATAAAAAATTCAATAGAATAAATTTGAAGTTCTAATTGGCTTTACTGAATGATTCATGAATCAGGCAACATCCCATCTAGCAAGAAGAGATGGGCTATGAGAAGCTGTATAAAGTGAAAGACTTTTATAAGCAGAAATTGGGTGTGACAAGAAAATTATTAGCAAAAGAAAAGATTGGTTTAGGCAAGGTTATCTTCCCTTAAGGGAAGGCAGGAGTCTTATCAGACAGATTACCTCAGCTTCCTTTGGGAGATGAAGAGGGCTCATGTGCCAGATTACCTCATTGGCACTGACCAGAAAATTCCAGACTGACTGACTAAAACTATATTCCTGGAGAAGGTTGAAACTATAGTTTGGTCAGATATTAAGTCTGGCATCATGGGCTTTAGCATAAGTGACTCCATTTTGGGCCTCTATTTTTCTCTTTAACATGCTAAAGTTCTGTTTGAGATAAAGAAGACATGGCACTTTGTTCAGAGTGATGAGAAAACATTGGGTTAAGAGTGGGTAAAAGAGAAAGAAAGGGTGCCTGTTTTAGTGTTTGTTGTTGTGGAAATGAGCTCTATTTTGGTAATATGTAACCTCTAATTTCATGGTCAGTATTTCATGGCCAGAGTCAATAGGCTCTTGGTAGGGGTGGTCAAATTTTGTGGTAAAACACATAATAGACAAACATGTGTGGGCGAGTTGTCTGGAATAAGACGTATTGTGAAAATTCCAAATTACTTTTCCATTTGACATTGGGCCTACTGATTAAACTATTGCCAAAGGGACTATCACCCCCTAATGGTTTGGCCTGCTCTGCTTGAGACCGGCCCAGAACAGCATGTTCTTATCACAAGATAGTCCAAGAAGGGCAGCATGAGATCAAAATGATGGTGACTGTTCAGTACTTTATTTCCTTTATTTATTAGGATTCAGGAATGATTAAGATTTAGCTTCCCAAATCTTCCTAGTATATAAGTATTCAAATTTTACTGCTTCAGAGTACTTTTTAGTCTTTTCTCCAGTATTCCTGCATTTAATTCTATTCCACAAGATTCTACAGTGTACTATTCACACAGGGGAGAAAATGCTAAAATTCAACCATCTGTACCTAAGATACAGCTCTGTGAGGATCATATTTGGCTACAGTCATTTATAATAGCAGGTGAATTCACCAAATAGGTGAATTCTTACCCCCAACTTCAAACCCATGAGCTGAGCATGTGAGCTTAGAACATACACCTCTCATTCATTTATGTACAATGTGATTATAAATGAGCAAAACACAGTCTTGTAGATCATATATATGTAAACCCTCTGTCACTATACAACTGTGTTTGTTTCTGCTCTGGGAGGGCCTCCTTATGTTGGTCCAGATGGATACTGTGCGAGGGAATCTTCCTTCTAAGAGTTCCAAATGGGAAGTAGTAGAAACCGCTTTTTGCTTTCTTCTCAACATTTCAGATCATACTTTCTTTGTTGGGGAATAATAGGCCTCTGAGTGGCATTAGCCATGCATTCATCCTATTCTCATTCCTTTCAAATTTCCCATTTGTTCCTGTATTTGTCCTCTGAAAAAGCTCCTCTCCATTTTTTCCCTAGGTAGAATGAAATGTCCCTTATTCACATTCAGAGTTTTCTCTATCTAAAGCTTATAAGAGGAAAAAAAAAAGACAATGTAGGTTGAGACCATTCAAGTTTTGATTTTGATATGTGGATGAACAAAATTAAAGAGTAAATCTTTCTGTCTAAAAACAGTACTCTCAAAATTATTGTGTCTTTGAAAATAATATAATGATAGATGAATATTAATGCTTCTTTCTTTTTGCATTACTGCCATAACAGTTTTAATCCTCCCCTGTCATTGAATAGGGAGCCCCCCCAAAAATATTTTAAAAACTATTATTCTTGTTAAATATGTATATATTTTCATGCTTATGTCTATTTACCTGCTTCTGCCTTCTTGCCTTCAGTAAATTGCTTTTATTCCTTAACATTTGCTTTAGAAATAACCTCACTCTAAGGTTCTCTTCTCCCTGTCTCTAGGAGATCCTTGTGGATCACTGTTGGTATCTAGGTCTTTTTGGAAATTACTTCTTTAGTCTTCATCTAGCTCATGCCATCTCTAAGTTTACTATTTCCTCTTGTTTACCCCTTTTATCCATTAGGCATGTTTAGGATTCCCAACTTTTATACCCCAAGCCTATTTCTTATCTCTTCTATATACTTCCTTCTCCTAATTGAAATCTGGCTCTCCAGTTAGTTGGAAAGCATTTATTGAGCACCAATTATATATAATTTTCTCCTTTCGGCACTTTGTATTTCACCTATCTGTTGACTTTTCACTGCCTTAAAAGATCCTGCATTTTTTATCCTAAATTCATTGAGTGATACAGATTTACTCTGTCTCATTTCTAGGATAAAGAGATGCTGCTTCTGGGCCGGCCAAGTGGCGCGATGGTTAAGAGCTGGCTTGGGACGCCAGAGGACCCCAGTTCGGATCCCACATATGAGGGCCAGTGACACTGCCCTCCACAGCTAACATGCTGAACAACAAACAGCTCAACCTGGAGCTGGGCTGCCGTGAGTCGCTGGTGACAGAGTAGGCTGCAGCCCCTGCTGCAGTGGGTTGCCATGGGCTACTGTGTGCAACCAGCAGCCAGCATGAGTGGCCAGGAGCCACCATGAGCGTCCGTCCAGAAGCCGGCGACTGATCTGCCTCTCCCGGGAAGAGCGCAATGATGGTGCCAACTTGGGCCAGTGAAGCAACGTCCTCCACAACTAGACTGAAGAACAAAAGGACAACAACTTGTCTGTTCCCCTTCCCCCAATCCCCCAGCGCTGGTCCCATTGCCCAATTCCCCAATAAAAATCTTTAAAAAAAATATATATAAAAGAGATGCTGCTTCCTTTTGTGTGCCAAGCACAGGTTCCAGCACATTATGATATTAGTTTGGATTTTATTTTATAAGAAATGAAGAGTCATTACACATTTTTAAGCAGAAGGAAAGTAACAATTACACATAATGTTCTGGGAAGATAATTGTAGGAGTAATGTGCAGGATTGCTTGAGGTTTGAAGTGTGTATATGCATTAATACATTACTACAACACAATAGAAATGAGAGAGAGTAAATACATAGACTGAAAGAAGAAAGAGCTAAATGATTTCTGACTGATTCAATAAAAGGTGAAGAAGTCTTTGGTTGGAAGATTAAAAAAAAAGAGTTGTCAGCAAATAAGAAGCAAATAAGAAAGAGAACAATTAGGTCCAAGAAGAAGTTGGGGAACTGGGATAATGTGCTTTCATGGAGGTCAATATAACAAGGATAAATCAAATGTCATTTACTGAGTTCTTTCATATGCACGCAACATGTAGCAAATGCTTTCCTACTGAGGTTGAATGCTTGAGCTGCAGTTTCAGAGCAGTGGTGGAGACAGGAGTCATTTGGAATTGGAGAGGAAATGAGTTATCAGGTAGTTGTGCATGCAGTACCCATGGCTATGATGCTGTTCTTCTGGTAGGCACTCACTACACAATCAACTGAAAATTCCTGTTAAAAACTGAGCTCTAGATATATTGATTTGTGTGCCTCATAGGGGTGGGTAGACCTCAGGACTTCTCATTTTAGCATTCTGTTCCCCTTAGGGAGGCCTGCTGCTGCTTCTGTACAGGCATCCTATACTCCTAGGATTCCTTGGCCAGAGCAGGGGTGAGGCTCGCAGAGCTCCAGGCTTCCTGACACTTCCCTGATTGGCTGTGACTATGCTTTTTAATTTTTTTAATAGAGGGAATTATAAAGTTATAAATGTTCCTAGATTTTTAAAACAAACAATTTCTCTTTAGTTGTCCCTATAAAAGCGGATCTTTCTGAAGTTCTCTTGGCTTTGACAGAATACCAATCAGCTTAAAACAATGGTTAGAAAATCAGCTGTCTACCAAGACCAGGCAAATTTGACACAGATACGTAACTTAGGCTAGGTGTGAGATTTTTGGGAATGACTTTCAATAAATTGGATAGGGTGGTCTACCCAATAACATGCAAATTAAAGTGCTATCAAACACTCTTTACTGCAGGGTAAATAACATGAATATATATATATATATATATATATATATATATATATATATATATATATATGTGTGTGTGTGTGTGTTTAAACAATGTGTTTTAACAAAGCTTATGTTAAATTGAGGTGTAGAGAAAAGCACTTTTCACCAAGTTTCTGTTCCTGTCATAGTATATGCTAGTCATACAACTTGCCCTATAGCAAATGGATGTACAGGCTGGACTTCAGATTTTATATCATATCATTTGCTCATGATTGAGTTAAAAAATTTAGGAAATGAAAAGACAGCAAGTGTAGTTCACTGAATTGTCACTATGATTGGCCACAGTGTTATCCTAGGGCTTGGAATAGGGCAATTTTCACATTTGCTTTTTATCTAGGTTTTTCTACTGATTCAGGCTAGGTTAGAAGTGGGTGGAGGTTAGAATAAACTGAAGTACTAACTTGAATGTGAAAATTAGTACTTCAGTTTATTCTAACCTCCACCCACTTCTAGCCTAGCCTGAATCAGTAGAAAAACCTAGATAAAAAGCAAAAGTGTTTAAAACCTCAATAAAAAAACCAATGACTACTATCAGAGTTTAACATGGCTGTTTATTTTCTTGTAGGTACTTTTATTCCAAGATGTAGTAATTATAGGTCAATAATAGAATTAATATTCTGAAAGTTATTTTTTTTTTGTTTATAGGAAATTAGTTTTATTTAGTTAATTAAATGATTTAAACTTTCTTTGTAATAGAATTAAATATGGCTTTAGTTTATTAAGGGGTCATATTTTTCCCCATAAGAATGTGCCTGTTATTTTCATAAAATTTAATAGAAAAATAGAATTACACTATCAGAAATTTTCTTAGAAACTCTTCTGTATTTCAATAAAGGATACTGTAAAGCAAAAAATGAAATTTTATAGTACTTATTATATCATAATAAGATATTTTAACATTAATTTCAAATTAACATCAAAATAATGTCAGATCCTATAGGATCATCCTCTTGAAGAATAACATAGAAAGGCAGAGAGAGACACCTTTTCATATAATGTATAGATGAAAGAAAAGATAGAAAATATGAGATTTTTTTTCAGCCCAGGGACTATTATATTTGTTTTGGATTACCTCACTCAATTATTTACCAGTGAAAAATTCCATTTGTAGGGGACAACACTCATTAAACATCCTGTGTGTATGTCCAAGGGTTTGTTTAACTTAAAGAGATACAATATCTCCATGTTTTCCAAACAAAAATGGCCAGTTCAAAGTTCTGTGACCAGTGGCATGTAAACTGAAGCAATCAGTGCAACCCTGGTGATGCTCTGTTAAAATTTCAAAGGTTACCATGCGTGGGCTTTAGAATTTGTTTAGAGAAGGAGTGATAACCTTGACTCTCTTTCAGTGGATGTATAAGTTTATTAATCTGAGACCCATCATCAACACTTAAATTGTTAATGTTTAATCCATATTTAATCATTAATAAATCCTCAAGATTCAGGTAATCATATTCCAGTATAGATTACTTGGTTCTTACAGCTAAGTGACTATATTTTATGCTTGCTTTTTCCCATGCCTCACCATTTTAAACTGTTATTTTTAGAATTTAATTTTAATTCAATTTATTCAACTCAATGTCAGGTGGCCTAACAGTTATTAGGGATCTACAATGGTCTCTGCACACATAATAGGATTAGGCTTGCAACGTGAAAAGTTTAAGCTTTTTCATGTTTAGTTTCTTAGCTGCTGAAACAGAAATAGGCCTTAATTTTATTCTATAAACCAGATATCTCACTTTTGACAAAAATCACACTGGTTAACAAAGATGCATCTTTCAACGAAACTTATCAACACTAATTGCTTGAGGTCAAACCTCCTCAAAACTCATTTAATAGGTGCTCAGTGTGCAAGCACATTTACTCAATGAGCACCTCCTAAAGCTCATCTGGGTCTCCTCTTTCCCAGGTTTAATGTGTTAGGTTCTCAGTTTTCTTTAAAAATTTCCAAAAGAAACCTAAAACCAAACTTCCTTTCTACTTTACAATGCACAACCAAACCACAATTATTATTGTTTCTTGTTATTGTTACCTCTTGATTTTATTCTTTCACCTGCCACAAAAATAAATCATGATTTTATTTTTTTCTTGGATATTTGGGTAGTAGCTGGTACACCTCCCTCTTCTTTCATAGATTATCTATTTTTTGGTATTTCAAATGAAGACTGGGATAATAAAAAGCTACTAGACCCCAACTTAGACGAACCATGTTTTTGTCTTGGGCCCACCACTTATTTGCGTTTTAACCTTAGGCAAATTTGTTCTTCTCTCTGGACTCTTTTCATTGTCTCCCAGAGCTGTTGGAATAATTATATTTAAGTTTATACAAAAAGTTATGTAGCACTATTAAATGGGTGTAGCATTATTACAATCATTATAAGACACTAGAATAAAAGACTAATGCATGTTCAATTAAATTATGTGGATCATATTATGAACTCAAAATGAACACTTACCAACAAACAATCTCATTTTTACTTGTGAGTTTAAATGGCAAGCCTTAAAATTTACAAAATTAGATCATATTCAGTTATGCTTGTAACCAATGATAATATTGAACAGAATAAAATTAAATAAACATCAATATGCAATAGAAAACTCAGAATAGAGAACCCAGAAATAAACCATCACTTACATGGTCAATTAATCTACGACAAAGGAGGCAAGAATATACAATAGAGAAATGAGTTTCTTCAACAATGATGTTGGGAAAATTGGACAGATATATGCAAAAAATTTAAACTGGACCACTCTTTTATGCCATCTACAAAACAAACTCAAAATGGATTAGATGAATTAAAGACAAAATGGGTTAAAGACTGAAACCATAAAATTCCAAGAAGAAAACATAGGTAATAAACTATTTGACACCAGCTTTATGTATATATTTTTTTATCTGTCCCCTCAAGCAAGGGAAACAAAAGCAAAAATAAACAAATGGGACTTCATTAAACTGAAAATCTCTGCACAGTGAAGAAAACCAACAACAAAATAAAGAGATAACCTGCTGAATGGGAGAAGATATTTGCAAATGATATCTGATAAGGGATTGATATTCAAAATGTATAAAGAACTCATACAACTCAATAACAATAACAAAAAAACCCAATCCAATTAAAACATGGGCAGAGAATATGGATAGACATTTCACCAAAGAGGACATACACATGGCCAACAGACATATGAAAAGATTCTCAACATCACTAATCATCAGGGAAATGCAATTCAAAACCACAATAAGATACCACCTCACACTAGTTAGAATGGCTATTATCAAAAAGTCAACAAATGATAGGTGTTGGTGATGATGTGGAGAAAAAGAAATCCTTATGCACTGTTGGTGGGACTGCAAACTGGTTCAGCCACTATTAAAAACAGTATGGAGATTCCTCAAAAAATTAAAAATTATAGAACTACCATATGGCCCAACATTTCCACTTCTGAGTATTTATCTGAAGAAAACAAAAACACTAATTCCAAAAGATATATGCACCCCTATGTTCATCGCAGCATTATTTACAATAGCCAAGATATGAAAGTAACCTAGGTATCCATCAATAGATGAATGGATAAAGAAGACATGGTATATATATGCAATGGAATACTACTCAGCCATAAAAAGAACAAAATCTTGCCACTTGAGACAACATGGATGCACCTAGAGGATATTGTGCTAAGTGAAATAAGTCAGACAGAGAAAGACAAATATTGCATGATTTCACTTACATGTAGAATTAAAAAAAATAAAACGAATAAACAAAACAAAAACATATTCATAGAAACAAAGAACAAGCTGGTGATTGCCAAAGGGGAGGGGAGTGTAGGGATGGGTGAAAAAGGTGAAGGGGAATATAGTCAATAATAGTGTGATAACTTTCCATGGTGACAGATGGTTACTAGACTTAGTGTGGTGTTCGCATCATAAGGTGTATAAATGTCAAATCACTGTTGTACACCTGAAACTAATATAATATTGTAAGTGAACTACACTTTAATTTAAAAAACCCATTTGTCTCAGAAAATTCAGGTAGTGATTTGCGATTTATAGGGATCAAATCACTTGGTTCTGAAAGCAGTGAATTGATCAATAAAATACTGGGGATAATATTTGCTCTCCACTAAATGTATTTGTTTTGTTGTAAGAAGAGGAAAGAGGAGAAACTTGGCTACTTGTCTAAAAAGAATGTTACATGTTTTATATTATTAATTTAGCAAACATTGTTGGATACCTACTTACTCATTTAACAAATATTTATTGAATGGCCAGTATCCGACCCACTGGGGACAGAGTGAGAATCAAGACAGATAAAGTTTCAGTTCTCAAGGAGCCTATAGTCAAGAGTGGGAGTTGTTCTATAATTAAGAGTGACAAGCCAGATCCACTGAAGGCCTTTAAAAGGCAGGATAGAATTCAGATGATTCAGACTTTAATAAGAAGGATGGCCAGGAGATCCGAATTCCTCATGGGAACTCCATTTTCAAAATATAATAGCAAATGTCATTACAATGTTGAATAGAATTTCATGGTGATTTTCTTTTTCAAGATTATTTTAAACCACAGTTAAGTTGGCAACATCAGGAGTTTTGAGTCACACACCCTCCAGAACTCTGACAACATACATATGGTCAGCCCTGCCCAATGACATTGGTTAACGTGTAGGGAAGCTGAGTCTACGAGTCTGAAATAATCAGTATTAACCACATGGACAAAGTCTGTGGGCTTTGTGACTCTTAGGCACACAGCAGGGTAGAGTGATTAAGAGCTCTGATTCTGTAGCCAAGCTGCCTTGATTTACATTCTGCCCCCACTACTTGGTTGTCGGAAAAGTCATGACATATTTTGTCTATGTTTTTCAAAGGTCATTTATTTATATAAAGAACAAAGATCAATCAATGATATATTGCCCATTTTGTTCGATAACCTTTTGCCATCTTTCAGTGAACTTTATAATTCCTTGTTCATAGAAGGACCTGTCTTTATTTGTGAAAAACTGAACAAGATGCTGATTTACAGCCTCATCAGAATTAAATGTTATACTATGCAAGGAGTTTTGAAGACAGAAAAACAAGTGGAAGTCTGACGGCGCAATGTCAGGTGAGTATGGTGGGTGTGGCAACACATTTCATCCAAGCTCCAATAATTTATGACGGGTGATCAAACTTGTGTGTGGTTTCATGGAGTCTCGATGGAACACAACTCCTTTACAATTAACAAGCTCTGGACGTTTTTGGATGATGGATTCATTCAAACTGTCCAATTGCCTACAGTATACATTTGAATTGATTGTTTGGTTCCTTGATAGGAGCTCGAAAAACACGACACCTTTAAAATCCCACCACACTGAGAGCATAACCTTCTTCTGATGAATGTCTGCTTTTGATGTCGTTTGAGGCAAATCACATCGGGACCAAGACCGTTTGCACACCACATTGTTGTAAACAATCCACTTCTCATCACCAGTTATCAATCGCTTCAAAAAGGATCACTTTGCTCACATTTAATGAGCATACTGCAGATGTTTAAATGCACCATCAAATGAACTTCTTTGAGTTCATGCAGAACCCAAATATCGAGCTTGCTTATCTATCCCAGCTTCTTCAGGTGGTCATCAACACTTGAATGATGGATGTTCAATGTTTCTGCAATCTCTCGTGTCGTGTAATGTGGGTTTGACTAGATCAATGCCTTAATTTTGTCATCAACCTTGGTGGGCCTCCCTGACTGAGGAGCATCGTTGAGATAAAAATCACCAGCACAAACTTTTGTGAACCATTGTTGGCACTGATGTTCTTGTAGAGCATTGTCCCCGTAAACTTGATGCAACTTTTCACAAGCTTGATGCGCGTTCTTCCCTTAATGGAAGTAAAACAGTAAAATACAGCAAATATGCACAGTTTGGTCTTCCATCTTCAACTTGTTGTAAAATCTCCAAAACTCAACCAAATTGCTCAATTTTTTTTTAGAATGAAGGTAGAACTGTCAACTGTCAAATTACATAGAATAACATAGATGCAAATGACTCTAAAACTTCCAAAAATGAACTAGTGCCATCTGTTGCAAACATGCGTCATGACTTTCCCGACAACTTAATATTTTTCATGGCTTTGTCTAGTAACTCATTACTGTGACATTAGCAAATTCAGAGTTAAGACAATTTTAATTATCTACTGTATAGTCTCTCATATATTTCAATCTTTAAAGGAATATTTAATATAAAAAGCCTGATGGGCAGGTCTGATATACTATTTCTACTTTGGTAGATACTCTAACTATGACTGAAATCCCATGTTTCTTGGTTTATTTTTTCCAAAATCCAGAATATCATCTTTTGTATAGTTTTGAGTCAAATTGCATAAAATTCTCTTAAAACATGTCTTTACTATATTAGCAATATTTATAGAATTATTTTCTATAATTTCTCTGTTGCCATAGTAAGCTTGCTATGGTATGTGCTTATAAGCATAAAATTTGCTACAACTTATTCAAAAATTTTTTTAAATTGGGACCAGAATATCACATACTACAATGATCTATGAATTTGATGTATATTCAGAATCAATAGAGTGTATGAGAAGGTATGTATAATCTCTTAGGTATTAAAAGCACCTGATCAATTCTGATAGTATTTGGTAGGTTCAAATAGATTTGTTATTTGACGCAGTGAAGCTTTAAATTGCTAGATTTTTTTACTGAAAAAAGTTAAGTCTATTGATTTTCAAGGAACAGGGCCATTTAGATTTATATTCTTTGCATTCAGCTTTATAGCACAAATAATCCTTTTGAATGAAAGTAAAATACTAACTTTAAAAGATAGTATAACTAACTTTAAAATACCTTAGTTCCCAAATCTAAGATGCACATTTGTTTTATCATTTTAACATTTCTGAAATTAGGAAGCATCTTGTAATTGGTATGTGTTTTATAATGGTGTCTCTTTTTTCCTTCTTTCCTCCCCTCCCAAAAGTTATTATTAAATTAAATTATTCAATTATTAAATTATATCTAAAATTGATAGCATATTAACATGGAAGAATAATATAAATCAAATGGAATATGAGATGATCAATTTTTGTTTCATTTCAATTTCATGAAAGTTAAGTAATTAAAAAGACAAAGAAATTAAACACTTAGTCCTATGGAGTTTCAAAATTAATGGAATTTCAGGAGCATTTCCAATTTCCCAAGATTTTTACAAACTACAGAATTCTAGCAGTATAATAACACATCCTATAATCTCTACTCACATATTGGGTTTTATGAAAACATAAAAACTACATGCTGAATATAATTACTCTTTATTTATTCAACAATGGTGTTTTGGAAACAAAGCATTTTGCTTACACCTTTACCATAATTCCTGGCACCCTGCAGGCACTCAGTAAATATTTGTGGAATGATTGATTAAAACAATAAATGCTTCCAAAGAATATTACATATTTTAAAATGATCTCAAGATTTCTTTAAAAATCTTTAGTAGGTTATATAATTAAATTTGATGAATATACTTAATGGTGAAATAAAAACAGAAAGACATGTAGCAAATCTAGGTTGTCAGATTGAATAAGAAATTGTTTCCATTGTTTAAAGACAATAACTAGTAGAAGTTATTGATAAATTTTATGTGTAATCACTAAATATGTGCAAACATGTATGTAATATTGTGGCAACATATGGGAAAAAAGTTGATTTTGAGGTGATGATAATGTAACCAAAAGGAAGGGACTTTTGAAAATGGCACTTACATCTGTTTCCCTGAAAACATTTGAATATGATTTATTTTCATAAAATAATATGATTTATAAATAATAGAAAAAATTGCGCCTGAATAATCATGTAATTAGGTGATTTAAAAAAAATTTTGTATATGTGGTACCTTGGGTTCTTACATGCATCATACACTTCTGAAACTCTTGACATTTGCTAAAAGTTTGGGGGACTGTAGATAAATATTTAAAGCAAAATTAGCTTTAATTTACTTAAATACAATAGGTGTGTGTGTTTCATAAATAAAGTGGCTGTGTAAGAATGTAACTTTCATTAATTTTTTTAAGTCAAATTCATTTCAATTTTGAACTTGCCGATGTGGAGAAATTTTCATCTTCACCAGTTTGGGGTCTTCTTACTTTCCCTGAGTTGGCCAAGACATGACATGGGGGTATCAAGACATGGTGTGAGGGGCCCATTGGCCTCTTAGTTGTTTGTTTACACAACTATCTGCTTAGATGTGAGTCGTTGCCCATTTGATCCTCTGTTTTTTATTCATATAGCTGGCCTCTGAGGTGCCCCTCCATCTTGTTGGCAGCTTCTTTAGTCCTGTTCAAGCTCTCTGACTCTCCTCTACCAAGTTTGGGGATATTGGAATCGTTGGTTGTTTTGCCCTATCTCTGCAAACTTGTCTAAGGTTGGGGCTGCTTAAGACATATCACACAGTCATTTTCTCTCTGGGATTTTGCCCTCTCCCAGCGCTCTTCCTTGGATGAAACACAGGACCCCCCTGTCTTTCAAGTTATTAATTTTTTCTTTACTTTTCCTTCGCTATTTGAGAAAAAGAGAGTCTCTCAGACAAAACTTTACGACCTCCAGGTCCCATGTTCTTATTACTTCCCTCCACGTCTGTCTCCTCCTTCTGAGAGTTTGCTTGTAGTCTCCACGCATCCTTTGCTCTTCCCCAAGTGTTTCTCCCATTTTGTCTACTTCAGGAAAATGGTCATCTTTTCTAGGAGCTTGGGTTTTAGAAGTCAACATCAAAAGGAGCCTTTTGTCCATGCTTTTCATTATTTTGGATCCCTCCTCCAAAGCATTTATCACAGAATGGCTTAACTACTTGATGACAAAAATCAACATTTTCTGAAGAAAAGAAGCAAATTTAGTAGACTATGAAATGTTATCCCACCACAGAGGTACTGGTATTTTATTTTGTTGGGACAGGTCATTTTTAGTGTTTGAGTATTTGGTAAATATCCAGTGACAGTAGTGTCAACCCCAAAGATTATGGGAATCCTCATATAAAATAAAAGGATCATGAGGCATTCTTTATTGTCAAATTAAGATAGAAGGTAAGGATTTTTAGAGAAATGGTCTTTCCTGTGATGTTTTGGATAATGATAAAGTAGAAGAGTTTAACAGTTAGCTTTAATTCATTAAAAAAAAATTTAAATAGTGCTGATCACCCAGAGGAACCTTATGAATAATGCATAGTAACTATTATCTCTTGCACTGGTAACTGTAAAACTGAGACAAAGAAGTAATTCACTCCATGACAGCATATTTGTGGCAGAGTTCAGACCTGACTACAGCTCCTGTTTTGAACACTCACATCAGAATTCTGCTAGGTGCCTGGCACTATTCTAGGCACTTAACATGCATATAAAAATAAAGTAAAAATTTCTAGTGTTTTAAAATTTTTTTTCCCTTAAGGATTCCAGATTAATTTTGGCTGCTTTTATTGTATCATTTTAAGATTTTGAAACAGAGAAAATGTAAAGTTTCTTTACAAAGAGTGTATAGGTTAGCCTTGCAAACATTTTCTAGGGTTACCTGTGCTGGACTCAGTAACAAAGAGTTAGATGTACTCATATGTGAGTGGGTATGTGTATCCTCTTTCTAAAGCATACCCTGTTTTCTAAGCTTCTTAGATTCTTCATTCCCATTTGTTTGCTGGGGTCTTTTGTTTGTTTGCTTTTGTTTTATAGACACCATAATTTCCATATATACATGTACCTGTGTGCTGACAACATATAATAACAATAATAATACATATAATAATAATAGTTAACATTTATTTAGTAATTGCTATGTGCCTCATACTATCTAGGCACTTTACATGCATTAAATCACGGATTTCTTTAAAACAAACTCATCCCCGATTTATAGTTGAGGAAATCGAGGCATACAGAAGTTAAGTAAGTGTGCAATGGCAAAAAGTAGTGAGTGGCAGAGCGTGGGTCACATGCAGACAGCCTGGGTGCTTCATCACTTTCCCATATGAACATAGAAGTGACAGTTGTAAAAGCTGCAGGTTCTCCTTGGATAGCATGGGTTTTGGACAGCGCGTTAGAGGGAGAAAGAACTTCTACAAACTAAGTTTAATGTCTTTGGAATCATTTTTTAAATTTGTGTGGTATGTCACCTATGATAAAATTTTTTAAGATTTTTGACATTGGAAGAGGTAAAGCGATCTTCCTAAGTGTTCAAGAAAACTGATATTATAATCCCTACTTTTACTTCATCACATTCTCTCTCACAAATGTCTTTGCACTGGTGTGTTAAAATATGCTCAGCAGAACATGTGAGACATGACAAATGTTGTTTAGTATTTCCTCAAATTACATCACTGTTATATTTAAGTTAGCGATTGTTTTATTTTATTTAGTATTGGGGCTTTTCAGAGCTGTGAGCTGTCGCCTATTATAGAATGGTGGGACTTATTTGTTGAATCTCTGCCTATGAGATCTCCCTGACAGATGACACAAAGCAGAACTCAGTATTTCTCTTTCTCCTCAAATCTAGGCTACACACCAAGGTCGTTCTTTGTGTGGACTTTCTGTAATTCATTTGCCCAGAGTCTACTTTTCAATGGACATAGTTCACTCTTTGTTGATAAGAGTTGTCAAGTATTTGTCTTCTTGGGTTTTGCAAATTATCTGTGGTAAAGGATTAAATTGTAAACATTGGGTCATTGGCCTTTAACATGGAGAATGGTCTGATATTACAGTTTAAAAATCTTTAGTGTATTTATTCTTTAATATATTGAATGATTTCTACAGGATGCTTTTTTGTATGCAAAAGGAATTAACTATGATCTCAGATGGTTAAAAAAGTTAAGAGGTTGGCTATGTTTATACACTAAAATTTAAAAGTACTATGAATGAATAGAGGTGCATACTGCTTGTACCTCTATTTAGCAAGTCATGGCCTAATATATTATAGATTTTGGGGCAGGGGCTGTCTTTGCTTTTGAATTAGTAAAATCCTTGGGAGAAATTACTGTGCATATTCACATTTTTGTGCATTTGATAAAGGCCCCCAAATGTTTCCAATACAATGAATATTCTCAAGAAAGATTTTGAATTAACTATTTGTCCAAATCAAACACCATTATATCTCTAGCTCTTCCTTTGCACAAGATTATTTAAATCTTAGGGTCAAGATATATAGCTATGGTCATCAAGCTAGCTATTGTGTCACTAAATCAGATAGGGTGATGTGACTAATCAATAACTGTTCATAAGGATAACCAAGTGATAGCACACAGAAATATCCATTTGCAAGTTAGTGGGACTATAGATAAGTAAAAATAGAAATTTATTATCTTTCCTATCAAGGTAAACTTGGTTTGCCTTTTGTCACATATATGTATAATCAACCAACAATAAATTACTTAGTGAGTTCTCACCATATATTTTACCATATATTTAGCTCTACTGAGTACTGTTGGTGACACAGAAATAAAATAAATAGAAACTTGAGATATCTGTTGTTTTCAATGTACTTTTAAGTTAACAATAGCAGTCCTAACTGCCCGAACCAGCAACATTACTTTGCATAAGTGTCTGAATCTTCTTTTCTAGACTTCTACATCACAGACACTCTGGGTTTTCTTCTTATTTCACAGCTGTTCCTTCTCATTAGCTTTCTCTGGCTCCTCCTCCACCCTCAAGACCCCTACATATTGTAGCACCGAGGGTTCTGTCTTTGGCAGCTATCTCTTCTCTGTCTACACTCTCTTCATGGGTGATGAAATGATCTCATTTAAATCCATGGCTTTAAACACATCTATGCTTAAATACATCTATGTTACCTATTTTTTCAATTTTTATCTATAGTTAGGGCTTCTCTCCCCTGAGTTCTAGATTCCTATGTTGAACAACATGAGATTTCTACCAGGATTCTAACGTATTTCAAACTTAAGGCCAAATCGAGCTATTAATTATCTTCCTTAAATCTGGTATATTACCCCCCCCCCCCCGCCTTCCTCTCCTCTACCCATCCCAAATCTGTGCTCTTAATCAATACATGATAATACCTCATGCAGTACCTACTATGGACTCTAGAAATATAACAGACACTAGATATTTATTTGAATGAATGAATAAGACAGAACAATGTGTAGCAGCAGTTCTATGGAGTGGCTGTATATCTCACCCAGAAAACTCCTAGATAATGATTGTTGAAAGGATGCTCATTACCACGAGCACCTTGTTTTTTCTGGTTGCTTCCTAATGGGGCTTGCGTTTGTGTTTATCATTCCAGTTCATTCTGCCTCTGCTTAACGCAGCAGTTTTGTATCTGAGCACCTATCTGGCTTCAAATTCCACAGATGTCTCCTCTAATTTACTTTGCTTGAAAGGCAATTATCAGTACAACTAAACTGACAACAGACTAAAACCAAATCTTCTGAGGAACAGCAGATCTTTGTGTGAGTTAGAAGGACTTTGCTCCTAGAGTTATGAAAGAGTACTTTTTCTACATGTTTTCTAGAAGTGGCAAACTTTGTATGATATCTTAAAATAGTAGAATAAAATAATGTAAAATAGTGGATTCCAGCTTTAACTTATTGTCAGATTATCTGAAATTTGAAATATTTGTGGATGCTTTAGTGCTTAATTTCCAGCCTGGTTGCCAGTGTCTATTTTCTTATTTAGATCACACTGCTGCCTCCACCAACTCTCTATCTTGCTGCTGTAGCCACTGGGACTATTACAGGAAAGGTAAAAAGCAAGGCCTTCGTGACACCTGGGGGTCTTATTTTTGGAGAACAAAGAATAAAGTATAAGATAACAAAGGTGCATCCTCATGCCAGCTTCTGCAACTGAAACCCAGAAAAAATATTTTTATTGCCAACATTAATGGATGTATCTTTGTGAATATAATGGAAGTTTTTCAAGACTTTCAGTATAGAATAACTACCCTAATTTTTTGAAAGTCATCATAGATGAGATTTATACACAAATTAGATCTATACCTTCCTGACCCAGAACTGCCTGAGTTAATAATCCTTGCTCTGTTGCTCACTAACTGTTGACCTTGGGCAAATTACTTAATCTCAGTTACTTTACATTAACCTTGGTTTCCTCAGTTGTAAAATAGTGGTAGTAACACTGCTGTCCTCATAAGCTTGTTCTGAGGAGTAAATGAACTAATGCTGAGCACTGCTTAGAACAGGGACAGGCACATTGTAGGTACTTTGACAACAGTGTATTTAAAAAAACATTTATATTTTCCTCCTGACACCTTTAGAAGAGTTGATAGAGTTCTAATCTAATGTAAAGGCACTTGAGTCAGTATTTGCCACCTTATCATGAATAAATGCAACATTTCTATTATTATATTTTTTGCAATATTGACAATAAACTCACGGACTTTCACTATTCTTTCATGGTATCAAGAGTTGATGAATACCAGACTGGAAACTGTTTTCCTGTGTGTTCATTCATTCATTCAACTTATATTTATGGGCACCTACTACATGACAGGAATGTATGTGATTAGTTTCATGAATCTTCAGTTTGCTGGAGATGGATACTTAATAATCTTTCTTAATTTTTTCCCACAGTAAAATTAGTTTCCAAATTTTTACTTATGTAATTTAATTCATGGGTTTAATGTCTATCTACTGTCTCGTTCTGAACTGAAATCTTGTGGAGAGTGCAATGAATAGTACAAATATGAACTCTTATAAAATACTTACAACTTATTAAACCATATAAATTCAAGAGATATGACTAAGAACAAGAACAAAGAAACATTGGAAGAGAGTGAGGAGAATGTAAGACTGGGGGAGAAATGGTTCTGAGGTGTTCTCTGAAGAGGAGGAGGATGTATATAGATAGAAAGCAGGAGGAGGTCATCGTGGTGGGAGACAACCTAACAAATGAGCTTGGCATGTGGGGAAATGTGGAGATGGCCTTGCAGCACCCTGCACAACCTTCTCCCCTATAGTGGTGTTTTATGACTTGTAGGCTTACAAAAAAATGTTACAATGACTATTACCCACTTAATGGGGGGAGCCAATATGTGAAAGAGAAAGAAGGTTATGCTGTCGATACCATTCCTTCATTTTTTTGTACATTCACTTACTCACCTACTCAAGAAATATTATTGAACATGTATTATGTGCCAGTCATGTGTTATCCCCTGGGGATATTGCCGTGGAGAAAGATAGAGCCTCTGGTTTCATGGATGATATAAACTAGTGGAATCAGATTACTGAATATTTTGAATAGCAAGATAAGGAGCTTGGAACTCATTTAAAATGTAATGGGAAAACATTGAAAGATTTTTTAAGGAAAGGAAAGTTCTAGGATTAATCAGGTATATAGAGACTCAGGTATGAACCTTAATTAAGAGTTTATTATAATAACTCAGGAATGATTTGGTGAGAACTCAAACCAGAGTGATGTCAGTGTCCTGGAGGATAAGGATAAATGTGAGATTGTAAAGAATGGATCAAAACCAGGGACAAATTAGATACGTGAGGTTAAGAAGAAAGAGGTATTGATATTAAAATTACTATAAGGTTATAAAAATGAATGACATGGATAATTTTGGTATCATAAGCCAAATGGGTAAATTTGGGGGGAAAAATTACATGGGAGTCATGGTGGGAAGACAACAAATTGATTTTGAATGTACCAACATACTGAGCTTATGGCAAGTGGGTTTTAAGGGGAAGAATCTTCAAGTTTTTTGACAGTGACTGTATTAAGAAATACATTTTACTTGATTACCTTCCTTAGTTTCTCCCAGGATATGATCACTGAAAAATTTTTTTCCTAATATAACTATATAGAGCAACATGATACTTATCCTATTATATGTAATGTAGTGTGATCAAGTCTTTCTATTTTATTTTGCTAAAAAAGTACTGTTTATGACACACCAAATTTATTTTATGATACTGTTTGAAAAACTGATTTCAAGATAGTTGAAAATCAGGCTCTTATTGTACTAGGGGTGTTTTAGAGATTTCTGGCAACAAGGAGCTTGTTGTAGATGAAAAAGTCAAGGCTAATATAGATTTTGTATTGTGCCATATGGCATTAGGAAATAAGTTCAAGTTCACAGGGTATAGAAATTATTTCTAGATGACCATAGCTACAGAGAGATTCTAAAACATGTATAAGCTAGTTAGACACACTCCAGGGTGTGGAGAACCAAAGAACATTAGAAATAGTTTGCATACCAATCATTATTTTTCCCTATGAAAACATATTTTAGATTTTAAAAAAAGGGTATTTGTATTAATGTCTGACTACACCAGATTTTTCGTATTGAGTAAAATAATGTTACCTATATTCTCCACTCCCCATTCTTGTAGACACATTTCATATCTGATACTTTCCAGGAATATGTTCACAATTTTAAAGTATTCTCGGGATGAACCAAATAATAACCTCTGAATGGACTGATTTAAGTTATTATTGTCATAAGTTTAATTTGGCTGAAGAAGAAACAATTGCACCTACGTGGTTATTGGCCATGACCAACTTTCTCTACAGATGACCTTGCTTCACTGGGTGGTTGAGTCACTGGACCAGATTTTCATATTTGAACTCCTCCAGCACTCCCTTTGGTTACTAACCTAAACTGAATACAGCAGAATATAAATGGGAATTAGTATTGGCTTGGGACTTGGATTTGGGTGGGGAGGGCAAAGAAGTGCCAGCCCTATGGCAGTGCTAAAATCGAGCAACATTCTGGGCAATGGGTGTGACTGCTGGCCTTCTGGGATACACACACACACACACACACACACACACACACACACACACACACACATTTCATTGAGCTATTTAAATAGATCCCTAATGCCTACTGGTTAGAATCTTTTCAACTTCTTCAGTTGGTCAGGATTGAAGGAAGTCAGCTTCTGTTAACCTGTTTACCTCAACTTTATCCCTCTAACTAAATGAATTCCCAGACTGCATACTAATGAGAAAAGAAAAACATGGGAGAACACACAATATTAAATTGCTCATGGCCTCTCACCACAGATGCAGTTGCCTCTTGATCAGTCAAATTATACTGATGGTCAATGAAAGTTTTGAATGGCTCTGATATCCACAGTGTGCTCTGGGTCAGATGTCAGATATAGTGAGCATAAGACATCGTCTATGCCTTCGAGGATGTCATTATATTGGGAATGCGGGACATAAATTGTAGAATTCTAATGTAAACATTAATCTAACAAACTCAAGCATCCAAAAACGAAAAAGAGAAAAGGTTTCTGAATAACCAAATAGAGATTCCAAAGTTCAAACACCAAAGTTCAGGCCCTAACAGCTATTTACAAAAGTCAGGTAACCTGTGCCCTACTGGGATGAGACCTACATGGTGAGTTGTGAAGAACCTTAGAACCATTGCCTCAGGCTCTTCACTTTGTTGTCTGTCTGAGATGCCACCCATTAAGAATTCACTGACAGAACAGCAGTCCCTTCTGAAATGCCTCTACTTCTAGGAAGGTTAGGTGTGGTTTTGTGGAGGAAACAGAGTGTTGAGGAGATTGAGACCACAGGGTCGAGATAAGGAGAGACTCTTAGATATTTTGTAGCTATTTTAATAAGGTTATTGATCTTTAACACCTACCTGAATTTGCCCACAACTTAAGAAATGACAGTTTTGGCACAGGGTGTACAGAGAGGAGGCACATGGAACTAGAGGCACGGTCCTAGTGGGGGGTGTGGGGCTCCTAAGAGAAGAGTAGAGCTGAAGTGAGTCTAAGACATGTGTCTGAGGTGTGCAGAGGGCAGTGGAATCGGGGAGAGGGATCACCACATGTCCCAGTGAGAGGTTAGAGGGAGATAAGTGTCACAGAGAGAGTTTTCTTACTTTTCAGTTTAGCCCATGGCAATAAGTCTCTGTTCAGTGCATGCCCTCATTTTTATGACTACTTCGGCTTCCCCCATTTTCCACAAATATTCATCTCCAAACTCTGCAGCCTTAGCATCCACTCCACCACCTCTTTACAGAGAAAATAGAAGCCACAATTAGTGGAACCCTTCTCATTGCCTTATAACTGCTCACAAGTAAAAATTTTCATTGACCTTCAACCATCTTTAATTGCCCGCTTTTCCAATCAAATTTCTTGGAAAAGATATCTATTCATTACTCACCTCCCATTCACTTCTTTAACCACTACAGTCTGGTTTGGGGGGGTCTCATTGTTCTATCAAAATAGCTCTATTAAGGACATCCCTAATCCCCATGCAACAGATATTTTTTAAAAATTCTACTCTACAATCCTTGTCAGTAATATTTGTAATTCTTTACCTATTCCACCTTAAACATTCTCTTCCTTTATAGTCCATGGTATAACACTATCTTGATACTTTTCCTCTTCTCTGGCCCCCTTTTCTTTGATCTTGGATCTTTCTCAAGACTCCACAATGGGCCTCTTCTTGTCTCACACTGCTCTCTCCCCAGGATATTTCAATCCAGCACTGATTGATGACTCACAAGTAATATTCCAAGCTTAGGCCTCACCTCTGACCTCTGGACTCTATCTATAACTATTTACTTGACATTTCTTCTAAGATGTTTCAAAGATGCCTGAAACCAAACATGTCTAAATCATACTGACGATCTTTCTACATAGCCCTAGTTTTTGTCCAATGCTCCTTAGACCAGTGAGTCATACCACAATCATTGAATTGAACTTAGAAATCATTATGACACTTTTATTTCTCTCACCATCTATTTTCAATCCATCAATGCCTGCTAATTTTATCTCCTTAGAGCATTGTTAGAGAGAACCAGCTCTCACTTCTTCTCTCTGCCTACCACTGGCTCTATCGCGTACTATGAAGGGGACTCATTTATGTGCAAGTGGAAACCACGCCTTGTGTCCCAGCTCTGTCTACATGTCCACTAAACAGCTGCCTCTTGGCTGCTTCTCAGGCCTAAGAGTAAATACACCAGTGACATGGTCTGTCCATGGGAAGACATACTCATGTAAGAGGACCTCTCAGGGCCTAGAGGAGATTCAGGACTGTTTGGACAGGGATTTCTGGGGCCAGAGTGCCTGAATCATGATCAAGAAAAGGAGGAAGACAGGTTTTGGTGGGCACATACCCTTGGTTTTGTGGACGTTTTGTCCTCTGGGGCAGAGCATAGCTGGAAGAGTCCAGAGGGTCCTTCTCAAACATGGATTTTAGAGAAGTGATTCTCTTGTTTAGGTCCATGGTTAGTACCACTCCTAAATATCTCTCCAATTTGCCCTCTTCTCTCCATTTCTACACCATTGATTTAGCTCAATATTTCACCATCTGTTGCTAGGACTATTACATTAGTCCCCTGACTGGTCTTCCTACACATACTCTTCCCTCTCTAGTCTCTCCATTGCACTGCAGCCAGAGTCATCTTTCTGAAGCATAAATCAGATTGTATTACTGAGCTAATAAAAATCATCCAACATCTTCTCAATGTTTTTAGAATAAAGACCAAAAATACTTACTGTAGCTAAGATGACATGCAACGTCATTTACTCTCATAGCTCATCTCATGCTTAGCTTCCGCCCAGTCTACATCTAGCCTTTTTGTTTCTTTCATGCTTTCTTGCCTCAAGCTTTTGTACATGCTGTCCCCTGTGACTGGAAGGCTAACTTCCCTCATTACTCATGCCCATTTGAAAAATTCTCAGTTTAAAAACCATGTCCCCAGGAAAGCCCTCTTAGACTTTAAGCGCATGGTATTTTAAACAAATGCGGCTTAAATCAGGAATACTGTTTCATCACTATTTGGGTGGTTTACCAATTTTGTTAATCATCTTAGATAAACTATTTCCCCATGGAAGTTTGGGAGCTTTCTACAAGGACAATATCTTTCTGTAGGGCTTGTAATATTAGAATAACAATTCTCATCCTTAGCTTTGCCTGAAGATACAAATAATTGCAAATTCTTTTCTTTTCTCCTGCCAGCTTGTCTTTCTTTTCTTTCTTATTCCTACAGGAAATTCCATTGTCTTATAAATCAGGGCCTCTTTGCTTTCTGTATTTTGCTCTTTTATCAAATATTTAGAAATTACATGTCTTCATACATGTGCTTCACTCAGCCTTCTACCTATTCATTCCATTTCTCCAGCAAAGTTCCTTCACAAGCAAAAGTGAATCCAGAGAGTGCAAATTTGAAGTTTTATAAGTCTGTTGAGGTTAGAATCCATACATCTTTTTTTTTTTTTTAGATTTTTATTGGGAAATTGGGGGGATGGGAACAGTGCTGGGGAATTGGGGAAAGGGGAACAGACAAGTTGCTGTCGTTTT